>NC_083580.1:26480596-26780596 GCF_027579695.1 Neoarius graeffei | reverse complement strand
TTTTATTGGTTTTGTAAATATACACTCATTCTGAATTTGATACCTGCAGCATGTTCCAAAAACCCACAAAGTTGGGATGGGGACAAGAAAAAGCTGTGAAGGTTGTAGAATGCTTGAAAAACACCTGTTTTGAACATTCTACAGGTAAACAGGTTAATTGGTAATTGGAAAGGCTCAGCCATTCACAAGCGAGGTTGGGGCAAGGTTCACCACTTTGTGAAAAACTGTATGAGCAAATAGTCCAACAGTTTAAGAATGTTTTTTAATATAAACTTGCAAGGAATTTACAGTTTCCTTCATCGACAATCCATGATATCATCAAGAGTCAGAGAATACAGAGAAATCTCTGCATGTAATGGCTGAAAACCAACACTGAATGTCCATGACCTTTGACCCCTTTGACCTACTGCATTAAAAACCCACATGATTGCATAAAGGATATTACAACATGGTCTTGGGAACACTTTAGAAAAACATTGTCGGTAAAAACAATTTGCCAATGCATCTACAATTGTAAGCAAGTCCTATATCAACATCATCCAGAAAGGTCACTGAATTCTTTGGCCCCGAGCTCATCTGAGATGGACTGATGCAAAGTGAGAAAGTGTGCTGTGGTCTGATGAGCCAACATTTCAGATTGTTTTGGGAAATCATGGACATTGTGTCCTCTGTACTAAAAAAGAAAAAGACCATCTAGAGTGTTACCAGCACAAAGTTCAAAAATTCATCTGTGATGCAATGTGGGTGCGTTAGTGCCCATTGGCATGGGTAACTTACACATCCGTGAAGGCACAATTAATGCTGAAAGGTACATACAGGTTTTGGAGCAACATATGCTGCCATCCATATATCGTCTTTTTCAGGGACATCCCTGCTTGTTCCAGCAAGACAGTGCCAAGCCACATAAAAGAGTGCAGATGCTAAACTGGCTTGCTTGTCTCCCACTGAAAATATGTGGCACATTATGAAGCCAAAATCAACATTGGAGACCCTGAATGGTTGAGTAACTGAAGTTGTAAATCAAGCAAGAATGGGAACATTCAAAACTTCAATGACTAGTGTCCTCAGTTCCCAAATGCTTACTGAGCATTGCTAAAAGAAAAGGTGATGTAACACACTGGTAAACATGCCCCTGTCGCAAGTTTTTTGGAATGTGTTGCATGCATCAAATTAAGAATGAGTGTATATTTACAAAAACAATGTTTATCAGTTTGAACATTAAATCTATTGTCTTTATATTGCATTCAGTTTGAATATAGGTCAGAAAGGATTTGCAACTCATTGCATTCTGTTTTTACATTTTACACAGCATCCCAATTTGTTTTTTGTTTGCTTTTTTAATTGGGGTTGTATATCCATCCATTATCTTTGCTGCTTATCTCTCAGGGTCGCAGGGAAACTGGAACCAATCCCAGCTGACTTTGGGTGAGAACATGGATTCACCCTGGGCAGGTTACCAATCTACTGCAGGGCTAACACAGAGACAAATGACCATTCACACTCACATTCATGCCTCGGTGAAATTTAGACACAATTTCATTATCATCATCATCATAGTTTCCCTCGTGGCACGATACCGGCCTTGGGGCATGCTTGCCTTGGAAACCGCTGTTCTAACAAACACTGAAGTCTTTACTATTCATCATTGTCCTTCTGGTCTGCTGCCTGTCAACCTCCAGTAGCTCCTCTACTCTTGCCTAGGTCTTCAATGGCATTATTTTATCAAAGAGCACCTGCTTTTGTAGTGCGTCCTTTTCCATATGGCACATGTGCCATATATTTCGAATATTGGACATGACAAAAGTCTCAGATTGAATCTGACAGAGTTATTTCTCGTAGTTGCTTATTTGATATTTTAAAAGCCCAGTCAAGCTGTCCTTTGACTTGTGTTGCAGGGTCAGCACCTTTTTTATGTTGTCTGTGAGAAGGGGCATTTTTTTTCAGGCATACCCTCCAGCTGCCATCTTTCTCAAGAAACCATGCCATATCACTTTGACCTTCTGCAGCTCTGTATCTGACAATTTGTATGACTGGGTATCAAACAGGGACGAACGCAAGCTATCAGAATTTTCATGTGAGTGTTCAGATATATATATCTCTGTCAGTCAAAAAGTGTTTCAACTAATTCCACTTCTGGAAGGCGGATATGATTCTGAGGTGTAAAAATGCTGAAGACTTTGTTGTGTTGGTGATTAAATGACCCAGATACCGGAACTCCCTGACATTTTTAATATTTACACCATTCACAGATAACAAGGATTTTTGATTGGTTCATCTACATTAAATGCCATGGTCTTTGTCTTGGTATACAATATCCATGGATGCATATGTAGCTGCTTATCCTGTACAGGGTCGCAGGCAAGCTGGAGCCTATCCCAGCTGGCTATGGGCAAAAGGCGGGTTACACCCTGGACAAGTCGCCAGGTCATAGCAGGGCTGACACATAGAGACAAAGAACAACTGACACTCACATTCACACCTATGATCAATTTAGAGCCACCAATTAGCCTAACCTGCATGTCTTTGGACTGTGGGGAAAACCAGAGCACCCAGAGGAAACCCATGCAGACACGGGGAGAACATGCAAACTCCACACAGAAAGGCCTTCGTCGGCCGCTGGGCTCAAACCTTCTTGCTGCAAGGTGACAGTGCTAACCATTACACCACCGTGCCGCCTGGTATACGACATCTGTAACCCAAATCTTGTGATGGTATTGTCATATATAACTAAGATCTATAACTAAGAATTTATAGTAGCCATTTGGCCTAATCTCCATGCCTTTGTCCTGTGGGAGGAAACCAGAGCACTCTGAGGAAACCCATGCAGGCATGGGGAGAACATGCATACTCATGCCAAACATGCCACAGTTGAACTCAGAGATCACATTTTTCCCCATTCTGATGTTTAATGTGAGCATTAACTAATGCACTTGACCTGTATCAACATGATTTTATGTATTGTGCTGATGCTACATGTTTCACTGATTGAATAAGTGCATCAAAGAACAGATATACAGATGTTCCTCTTAAAGTGCCCAGTGAGTGTATATACAGTGCTGTCCACAATTATTGGCACCCCTTGTAAAGATTAGTCAAAATGTTTAGAAAAAATCCACCTTTTGGTGAAGTAGCACTGAAAAAATTAGAAAAATCCAACCTTTAATTGAAATTAATTTATTCAGAGGAAAACAAATTCCTCATCAAGAAATAATTTTCAACAAAAACACATATGCCACTATTATTGGCACCCCTACATTTAATATTTTGTACAACCTCCCTTTGCCAGTAAAACAGCACTGAGTCTTCTCTTATAGCATCTTATAAGGTTGGAGGTTACAGATCAGGGCATCTGAGATGATTCTTCTTGACACAATCTCTCCAGATCGTCCAGGGTCCTAGGCCCTCTCTTGTGCACTCTTGTCATCAGCTCATCCCACCGGTTTTCAATTGAGTTCAAGTCAGGGGACTGAGATGGCCATGGCAGAAACTTGATTCTCTGGTCAGCTAACCATTTTTGTGGTGATTTGGACATATGTTTCAGATCATTGTCCTGCTGGAAGATCCACTTTTAGTTTCCTGGCAAACTAAAAGTGATTTAAAATGTCCTGGTATTTCATGGAGTCCATGATGCCATGTACTGTACCCTAACAAGGTTTTCAAGGGCCTTTGGAGTAAAAGCAGCCCCAAAACATCACAGAACTTCCAAAATATTTTACAATTAGGATAGGGTTCTTTTCATTATAGCCATCCTTCTTTTTACACTAAACCCACCTTAAGTATTTATTACCAAAATGCTCCATTTGTAAACTGACAGAAAGGCTTTTTCTGGCATACCTTCCGAGTAACCCAAATAAAGGCAAGGAGGTAGCGTCTGATGGTGGTTTTGGAGACTTGGAAGCCCCAAGATTTTACTTTTTCTTGTAATTCACCAACAGTGATGTTTGGGGATATATATATATATATATATTTTTTTTTTTTTGCTTTTTTTTGCCTCTCTTACCATCCTCCTCATGGTACTGGGGACAAAATATACTTAGGTCCTCTTCCAGGCAAGTTTGTTCCAGCTGATGTCCACTTTTTTTTATTGCCCTAACAGTAGAAATGTGCATTTTCAGGTGAGTAGCTATTTTTTAAATAACCATTCCCTGATTTATGAAGGTCAATACATTTCTCCCTCATTTGATTTGTGTGTTCTTTTATCTTTCCCATGTTGATAGATGACTAAGGGAATCTGACCTCTGTATCACCTCATATTTGTTCCCCAGTTAATCAGGAAGTCATGGTGTCAGTAATGGTGTTGCGAGTCAAAACTCTAACCGAACTACAAACATGGCTTCCCAAGATTACAACGCCCAAAGTTCACAGTGCCCCTGTCTCCCTCTTAAAGTTCAGCTGACTGTCATTAACTGTTAATCAGCAGTTAAGCCTCTCCCTCACACACTTTCAGTACGAAGTATCGTTCTGTTTTTACCCAGCCATTCCGAGCCTTTTTTGTCTGCCTGCCTCTAGTTTCTTGAACCTTTGCTACGTTTACCCATTTAACTCTGTAGTCTGCTCTCTACTATTCTGTTTGCCAATCGACCAACTCCTGCATGCTTTCTGACTACGAGTTTGCTTACTGATTTGACTATGCTTCCTGTTTGCATCCCCGCTCTCCCCTGCATCCATGAGTGCCTGCATTCTGACACATGGATTACAGCTTGAAAATTCCTATACACTCCAACTAAAAAATTTACAATTTAAATGGAAAATATGCTTTTTTTCTCATCTTTTTTACTAATCTTTGCAAGGACTGCCAATAATCCATCCATTATCCATAACCACTAATCCTGTGCAGGGTTGCGGGCAGACTGGAGCCCTATTCCAGCTGACTGTAGCCGGGTACAATGTGTGGGTGGAGCACAGAAGACGGCAGGACAGAGATCAGGATGCCAACAATCGGCTTTTATTGCCAAACTTTTCAGCTTAACATTAAATTCAGTAGCTCAGAGAGTGACTCGCACGCGCGCACACACAGACTGTCGTCTCCTCTGGATAATCACTGACTCCCCTCCGCTCTCACTCTCCCTCTTTAAGTAGGGCGCGGTTTACTGGGGAGAACACACACAAAACATAGGTTAATCACACTCAGGTGAAGCGATTCTGCCACTTACCTTCCCCAACTCTGCCCTCCTGTCACAGACCGGCGCTTGACCACGCCCCCGCTGCCACACTGACTGTGAGTGAGAGGTTGGGTAGGGGTGCCAATAATCATGGAGGAAACTGTATATTATAATAATAATAATGTATTATGTCAGAAATGCAGGCAACAGGCAGATGTAAAAGTGGCAGAGAGTTCATTAAGGCAAACTACCAAACAAATCCAAATCATGAAGCAGTGATCAAAGAGGAGGCAATGTTCAGACGAGGCACAAACAGAATATCAAAGACAAAAGGACAAAATCTAAAGTACAAAAAAAAGTCAAAAACCGGAGTAGCAACACAATATCAAAAGGCTTGGTAAAGTCAAGCAAGGGAGCACTGAGCATTTATGTCGTAGTTGGTACATGCAAACTAGAGTCCTTATATACACAGTGGTGATTATGCGAGATGGGGAAGAGGTGTAGTGCTAATCACTATTCCGGAGATGAAGGGCAGTGCAGTCCACATATCGTAGTCCACAGCGGTCATGTTTGTAGGCCACTGCAAACTCTGGGAAGTGGAGTCTTGAGTGTGAGCAGGCACAGATGTGACATATTAAAGCGCATTAAAGTACCAAAGCTGTCTTTATAAAATAGTTTTTGATGACTTACCTATCAGAAACGATATCCGCTCTATCAAGAAAATCATCTTTCGCTTTTACAGTTAATTTCTTCAAAACCTTCACCCAGGGTAAATTGCTTTATTTGGTCTAATGACATATTCAGTAGAAAAATGAGACTGTGATTATATTAAAGCACAATAACATGGAAACGGTGTGGAGTGGGATGCCTGATGCTGAATCCTGCTAGTTAGAATAGTGAGCAATCAGGGACGTTTGCATATCAATGTAATGAACTTTGATCTATCCAGTGGTTTAACATTTCTTACTATTGACCTTTGGATCATGTGCCACAGCCCTGAAAAGATAGGGCTAACCAGATAACCATATGTGGTTGTTCCCCTAACTGCTGCCACATAATTGTGTAGAATGTCTTTGTATGTTGTAGCCTAACATTGTCCCTTCATTGGAACTAAGAGGCCCAAACCTGTACCAGCAGGACAGTACCTCTATGCACAAAGCAAAGCCCATAAAGACATACTTTGCTAAGATTAATGTGTTTGATTATGGTGCTATAATGATGTCCATAAAAGGTATGCTAATTTATATTAATGTTATGGTATACATATTTATGTTGGCCATCCACAAATAAGCATTTGTAATTGTAAAATGTATTGCAAGAGGATCAAACCAGAAATTAATAAGTCTGCACGTTTATGTGTGTATGTTACAGAGAGTGCTGAAACATGCAAAGAGGAAGCTGCAGTTTGTGTTCAGCAATGTAATGATGAAGAGCGTTTGATAATACACATCTGAGAGATACAGAGTTGGTTTAAAAAAAAAATATGCAATGTGCGAATACACCATTTTATCACCATTGTACTGTTCAGTATGTTCCTTTTTGCGATTTGTTTTGCTTTATAGTTGATTTTGAATTACTTAGCTTTGAAAAGTTTCATATTTCTTTATTTTTAAACAATGTGCTTAAAAAAGTTGATGCAATGAATGTTACAAATGATGTTTAAGCAATAAATAAATTGTGTTTTATTTAAATAAGTAAAGAGGTTTATTGTTAGATTTTTCAATTCAAAATATGCTGGATATCAAAGTGGAATAGAACATGGGCTTTACAAATAATGTGGCTTCTTTTAAAGGAGAACTGAAGTCATTTTTAAACTTGCTTTATTTCTTAATTAACGTGTTATTCAATTACATTTTCGGTTTTAGTAACCTTATATCGTGACTCGCATTGGCAACTAATTGCAATTAAATATTATACTTATCGGTCTGTTCGGTTTTTAGCCACGTTGAATTTAGTTTGTTTGGTCCACGGCAGACGTCACTTATCCGCGTGATCTTCACGAGACTTGTGCAAGACTTCGAAATGTGAAGTGTCAGCCAGGTGTCAGTGCCACCATTTTGAAAACTGTTTTCCAAATGAAATATTGCACAAAAACGAGTTTAAATGACGATTACTGCCTACTTTTTTCAAACTTTCCTGATTGATATCAAAACAAACAAAACTTCCGGCTTGATTACATCAGCATTCGAAAGAGGGCGCACACGTCTTTTGACAGCATTGGCAGATGTTGGTCACTTTGATTTCTGCTGTACATTTTACTTCCGTCCAATGTCTCGCACAGGTCTCAACAAATCTCGTTTACAGCCATTGCTTTGACATATGGACTGATACATTACATAGCATATTTCAAACACTCATAACTTGCTATACCAGTGACAAAATAACTATCAAAAATGCATTCCTATATTTAGTAAAATTAAATAAATAATTTTGATAATAAAAAAATTTGCCTTCAGTTCTCCTTTAAGGGAAATTCTGGCCTTGAAGGGAAAGACAGTATCTCTCCCATTTGTAGAGGTGCTGCTCTCATTGCTTGTAACAATTCTGTCTTGTGACACACTTAGGCCCTGTTTACATTATTTCGAATCAGCGGATCATCAGATTAATGTTTTTAAAACGATTCGCGTACACACAGCAACGCCAATACACGATTCGCGTGCACACAGCAACGCCAATACACGGATACACTAATCACATGACTAATTAGACGGCACGTCACATGATCCCAGTGCATATCGGGCATGCGCAAGTCACTCACCACTTGCAAGTGGAAGGATGGCAAGCGAACACCTTCTCCAGCAGATAAACACACCTGGCTGTGATGTTCATGTTCTCACTGAGTTTAAGCGCCTGAAGGAGGTTGAAATGTGTAAATAAACCTCAGTGCGGCTCAGCGCTTCCTCCTGCGCTCCAAATCACTCCGCCCTGAACAGCGAGTGCCCTCTGGAGGGTGCGCACTCCGGCCCTGCGCAGCTCACAGAGCGCGCGAGTGAAGCGCACGAGCAGTGATTCGGGACTGAGCCGCTGTGTGTGTGATCCCAACGCCAGCGAATCAGGAAGGTGGATGTCACAGTGACGTTGTCCAATGACGACATCAGCTAGAGCTCAGCACAGCGTATCCGCGTATCCTCAATGTTTACACAGCACCGGACCAGACACGAACTGGGTTGAATACGTGGGCCCTGGCGGATTCCTGTTTCCCGGTGTTTTAATGTGAACGGACAGTGCATCTGCGAAGAAAACGAGACAGATACGGTCTAATGTAAACTTGGCCTTACTTCATCAATGACAATCCAGGAGCTAGGCCCAGGCACTAGACAAATAGTTAAACCATTCATCTGCTCACTGCCTTGTCACCCAAGTTCCACCCCATTGAAATCTCAGATTGTTTGTTGTAGTAATCTAATTAACATAAATTTAGAGTATCTCAAATTCACAGCCAGTTAAATATTAAATTCTTTACATCAGGTGCAGACTTGCAACAAAAAACAGCCCAGGAATTTGCTGTCAAGCAGCCCCAGTTTGATACAACAAATTCAAACTGACACATGTTTGCCAATGAATCATTAATTAAACACACACACAACCTGTTTATTTGATTAGTCTGTGTTAGGTCCCTGCAAAGACTTCCTCAAAACTTTCCCTAACTCAGGTTCATCTACTTCTTAAAAATGCAAAAAAAAGAGACATCATTTGGACTGTCTGCTATGAGCATCAAATGTTGTATTCATTAAATTCATGATGCATAGTCCAACCTTGACATAGGCAAATACATGTGGTGTATTATGCAACATACTTGCCATTCATTATTTTCCTTGTAATGCAGCAAAAAATAACTTGAAGTCATCCCAACTTGATCAGATGAATAATGTGCATATTGTACATTAATTTACTTCACAGTCACACAATAAATTCAAAAGAAGCCTTTTTTTGTCACATGTACACTCAAGCACAGTGAAATTCCTCCTCTTTATTTAACCCATCTGAAGCAGTGAAAAAACACATGCACACAGAAGTGAGCAATGAGCACACACATACCCAGAGCAGTGGGTTGCTATGCTACAGTGCCCAGGGAGCAGTTGGGGGTTAGGTGCTTTGTTCAAGGGCTCTTCAGTCCAAGGCCACCCCATGTTAACCTAACCGCATATCTTTGAATTGTGGGGGAAACCGGCGTAAGACACAGAGAATATGCAAACTCCACACAGAAAGGCCCCCGTTGGCCACTGGGCTTGAACCCAGAACCTTCTTGCTGTGAGGTGACAGTGCTAACTGTTCCACCACCGTTTTATTTGTCACACACACAATCATGCATAGTACGACATGCAGTGAAATGATTCTTGCAATGCTCCGTAAGTAGTGAAGATAGTTGGGGGGGGGGGGGGGGGGGAGTAGTAACTAGACTGCATTTGAACAGAGAAAATGCAAAGTGTGCTTGTTTGTCTGTATTCGAGGGTCACCTCAAGAGACAGAGTCTCTAAGAGACAGTGAGTGAGTGTGTGTGTGTGTGTGTGTGTGTGTGTGTGTGTGTGTGTGTGTGTGTGTGTGTGTGTGTGTGAGATGGATGAGTTGGCCTGTAGTACCAGGTGAAGTTTGGTGGATGTGTGGTGAAGTGTTACTGAGCAGAACTCCATTCATTTGAATGGGGCAAAAAAATGAATGGCAGTGAAAGTGGGGGGAAAAAGGGATGAGTGAAAAGAAAGGAAAAGATGAGTGCAGATCTCAGATCAGGACATGGATATGTGAGGGGACTTGCTCTGAGGCATGTGAAATTTAATGAAGTTTGGTCACTTGGCTCAAAAAACTGATGGAGAGTGAATGTTTTTCTCCTGAAACGAACGATGTTCTATGAGTCTGTGGTGGCCAGCGCCATCCTGTACGCTGTCGTCTGCTGGGGCAGCGTCTTGAGGGTGAAGGACACTAACAGACTCAATAAGATCATCAGGAAGGCCGGCCATGTTGTATGCGTGGAACTGGACTCTCTGACAGTGGTGTTGGAGAAGAGGACTCTGTCCAAAATAAAAACGATCTTAGACTGTCGTTCCCACCCTCTACATGAGGAGTTGATCAGCCACAGGAGCACATTCAGTAAATGGCTGTTTCTTCCACGCTGCACAACTGAGAGACACAGGAAATCATTCCTACCTGTTGCTGTCAAGCTGTACAATGCCACTGTATAACTGTGGTACACTTCTTACCATGTATCCTTAACTCAGGTGCAATATATGTATATAGGATTAGATTAGATAAAACTTTATTGATCCCTTTGGGCGGGTTCCCTCAGGGAAATTAAGATTCCAGCAGCATCATTACAGATAAACAGAGAAAAGAAATAGAGAAAAGGGGGGAGGGGTGGAGAAGGAAGTGGGGGGAAGGTGGGGAGAAGGGGGGGGGGCAGTAGGAGAGATATTGCACTTTATATTGCACATTGTCCGGTATTGCTTATTGTTAGGCTAGGCTACTGCTCCTTTCTGTCCTCTGTCCTCCTGTTACCCCCCCCCCCCCCGAGAGGAGTTGTACAGTCTGATGGCGTGAGGGACAAAGGAGTTTTTGAGTCTGTTCGTCCTGCACTTGGGAAGGAGCATTCTGTCACTGAACAGGCTCCTCTGGTTGCTGATGACGGTGTGCAGAGGGTGACTGGCATCGTCCATGATGTTCAATAGTTTGTCCATAGACCTCTTCTCTACCACCGTCACCAGAGAGTCCAGCTTCATGCCGACCACAGAGCCGGCCCGCCTGATCAGTTTGTCCAGCCTGGATGTGTCCTTCTTGGATGTGCTGCCCCCCAGCACACCACGGTGTAAAACAGGACACTGGTGACCACAGACTGATAGAGCATCCACAGGAGTTTCCTGCAGATGTTAAAGGACCGCAGCCTCCTAAGGAAGTATAGCCTGCTCTGTCCCTTCCTGTATAAGTGTTTGGTGTTGCAAGTCCAGTCCAGCTTGCTGTCCAGCCACAGCCCGAGGTACTTGTAGGAATCCACAGCCTCCACCTCGACTCCCTCGATCAGAACTGGTCGTGACCTTGGTCTGGACCTCCCAAAGTCAATGACCAGCTCCTTGGTCTTCGAGGTGTTGAGCTGCAGATGGTTCCTGTTGCACCACACAGCAAAGTCCCTCACCAGGCTCCTATACTCCTCTCTGTCGTCACTGATACACCCAACGATGGCTGTGTCATCGGCAAACTTCTGAATGTGACACAGCTCCGAGTTGTAGCAGAAGTCTGCGGTGTACAGGGTGAAGAGAAGAGGGGCCAGCACCGTGCCCTAGGAATCATTGGATATAAAATCACTTCATTTTGCTTTTACTTAAGTTATTGAACTTATTTAAATTTATTTTATTTTTATTTATTCTTTTTTAAAGACTATTTTATCTTCTATTTTTAGACATGTTTACTTCTTCCTTGATTCAGGAGCTTGGTTGCAAATTTGAATTTCCCTCTGGGGATTAATAAAGTGATTCTGATTCTGAAACTCCATTCATTTTCAATGGGGCCAAAAATGGGGGGGGGGATGAGCAAAAAGCAAGGAAAAGATGAGCATGGGACAGAACCAACTGCATGTATCAAGGAGAGTTGGCCTGAGGTATCACATGAAGTTTGGTGGGTCTCCGATGAAACATGTCCGAGCAGGACGATTCGATTCGTGAACCCCATTCATTCTCTATGGGAAAAAATTACAGAAAAACTACAAGAACAAGAGAATGGGTCAGTCAATCCAAAAGCTGCGTACAAACGCACTACACCGGTTCAGGCTAGACATGTCAGGGTTGGAACGGTGGAGCTGTCTCAAAAGCTGTAGGAGGAATAGCGGTTCCAAAAAATGAGTGAACAGGAACAATAATAAAGTAAACTTAAGAAAAACAATAGTGTGCTTGCTGCACACAGCAAGCACACTAACTAGACTGCATTTCCGCAGAGAAAATGCAAAGTGTGCTTGGTCAGTTGTCGCATAAGGTCAGCAACTAAACTGGATCAGACATGAGACTTCGCAGTCAAAAATCTTTTTTTACATGATATACAGCTGGTGCTGGCTATGTCTACAGAAAGTGTGTGTGGCATGCTTTAAAATCTCTGTTTGACGTAGCTCAGCACACAGAGCAACATGAGACTAAGTTTTTCTCCCGAAACTCCCTTCATTTGAATGGGGGAATGAGGGTAAGTGGTGACGAAACCTAAATATTGCCAGTTATTGTCCACTATTGCTCGTTATTTTCCTGGCTAAGAGCCCAAATGGAACTGAGTGAAGAAGCTTCTCCTCATTGTCTTGATGTTGGCCTTAAGAGAGCGAAAGTGCTTCCCTGATCTCGACAGAGAGAAGAGTCCATAGTTGGGATGGCTGAGGTCCTTCATTATCTTCCTAGCTTTGGTGTGGCACTGCGTGCTATAGATAGAGTGCAGGTCAGGGAGCTTGGTGTGGATGATGCAGTCAGCTGATCACACCACTCTCTGGAGAGCCCATCTGCCCTGCTTGGTGCTGTTCCCAAATCAGGTGGAGATATTTCCCATAAGGATGTTTTTGATGGTGCAGGAGTAAAAGTTCCTCAGCACCCTTGGTGGAAGATGGAAGTTTCTGAGATGTCTTAGATGCAACAGATGCTGGTGAGCCTTCTTAACTAGGACATTGATGTGGCAAGACCATGACAGGTTTTGCGTAATGTGAACACCTAGATATCAAAAACTATCCACTCTCTCCACTGGGGTCCCGTTGATGTTGAGGGACTTGTAGTTCCTCCCCCGCTTTGTGCAGGAGTCCATGATCAGTTCCTTTGTCTTGTTGATGTTAAGGAGGAGGTTGTTGTCCTGGCACCAGCTCTTCAGGTTTCTGACTTCCTCCAGGTACTGTAGGCCTCCTCACTGTTATCTGAGATCAGGCCTAACACAACAGTGTCATCAGCAAACTTGATAATGATGGTGGAGTCTGATGAGGCTACACAGTCATATGTGTACAGACAGTACAGCAGGGGGCTTAGAACATAGCCCTGGGGGGCTCCAGTGCTGAGGGTGATGGGGGGGGAGACGTGTTCCCCGTTAGTGGAATGACCTTCCCATTGAGGTCAGAACTGCCGATTCCCTGACCACCTTCAAGCGCAGACTGAAGACTCACCTCTTCAGGCTGCACCTCTCCCCTTCTTCCCTGCCCACTGTGTAACTGCGTTTCGGTCTTGACCAATCCAGGCTATGTACAGTCTAGCCTGGGATTAGCTGTTTTGAGTTCTTTATTTAGTTATACTTTATATGGTTGGTTTGTTTCCTTGGCTGTTTGAGTATTGGTATTTCAACAGTATATTACACTAGGTGTTGCTGTCACTTGTTCATTTGACACTAGAACTTTCTCGTCTAGAAGTTTAGCACTTCATATACCTGACTTTTGCATTGCTCTGGATAAGAGCATCTGCTAAATGCCATATAATGTCATGTAATGTGTTTCCCCACCCTTTCTGTCTATGGTCTATCTGAAAGGAAGCTGAGGATCCACTGACACAGTAACGGGCTGGGTCCCAGATCCTTCAACTTTGTGAAGAGCTTTGAGGGGATTATTGTGTTGAATGCAGAACTATTCTCTACAAACAGCATCTTAACATAATTCCCCTTCCCCGGAGTCAAGGTGGCTGAGAGTTGCGTTCAGGAGAAGTGTGATGGCATTATCAGTAGAACAACTAGACCGGTAAGCAAACTGTAGTGGGTCCAAATTGGCAGGAAGTGAAGAGGTAATAAAAGTCTTTGACTAATCTTTCAAACCACTTCATCATGACTGAGGTCCATGTTACTGGGTGGTAATCATTAGGACAAGCGGGCTGTTGTTTCTTTGGGACAGGAGCAATAATAGACTGCTTGAAGCACCTGGGAATCACTGCCTGAGCCAGGGACAGGTTGAAGATCTCCATGAACATTGGTGCTAGCTAGTTTGCACAAGCTTTCAGGACCCTACCTGAGATGCCATCAGATCTTGATGCCTTCCTGGTGTTAACTATCCTGAAGGCATTCCTCATGACGTGTTCTGTGATGACAAAAATGACCCCCTCATCAGCACTCTCTGTGTGCATGTTGCTATTCAGGATACTAAACCTAGAGGTACAGTAGCATTAGCTGCAGCCTCAAAGCGAGCATAAAGTGTGTTCAGCTCACCCGCCAGTGATGCATCTACATTTGTCATTGTAGAGGGTCCTTTTTTTGTTGTCCATTA
This sequence comes from Neoarius graeffei, assembly GCF_027579695.1. Lineage (NCBI taxonomy): Eukaryota > Metazoa > Chordata > Actinopteri > Siluriformes > Ariidae > Neoarius > Neoarius graeffei. The sequence goes on along the minus strand of NC_083580.1, from coordinate 26,766,310 downwards.
TTGTCCTGAATCCCTTCCAGAGGCTCCTAGTGTCACTTTGTTGTAGCTGTGACCATAGTTTGCTCCCATAATTCCGCTTCACCTCCTTTACTGCTCTACGCACGTTGAAAGATGCAGCTTTATATTGGTCCATGTTTCGAGAAGGATACCCTACCTTTTAGGCAGCAGTGCATGATCTCAGAGCGTCACGGATGGTTTTGTTCACCCATGGCTTCTGATTGGGAAACATCCTAATGGTAGTTTTGCAAACTGTATCATCCACTAGTTTCCCGATAAATCCCACAACCACTTCCGTAAACATATCAGTGTCATCAGAGCTGCATCGGAACATGTCCCAGTCTGCGTCATCCAAGGCATTCTGTAGGGCGGCTTCTGATAGGTCCGTCCAGTGAGTGACCTCCCTCACAACTGGGGCTTTCTGTTTCAGTCTCTCTTTGCAAAGAGGAATGAGGAAGATGGTCTGATTTCCCAGACACCAGCAGGAACTTTGCCTTGTAACAGTCCCTGAATAGAGTGTAACGGTGATCCAATGCCCTATTTCCCCTGGTGGGGCAGGTGATGTGTTGGTGGAGGGTTGGAACTGCGCATTTGAGGCTGGCACTGTTAAAGTCCCACACCACAATAAATGCAGCGTCCCAGTCGTTTATCATGTGTTGGATGAGAGCCTCATGTAGCTCACACAAGGCAGTGTCCATGGGCACCTGAGGTGGAATATAAACATGACTATGAAAGAGGTGAATTCTCACAGAAGATTGAAAGGGTGACATTTGATGGTCAGAAGTTCCAGGTTGGGTAAGCATGAGTGTGTGAGAGGAGAAATGCTTGCACTATGCACCATCTGTTATTCATCATTAGAAACACACCATCTCCTCTTGCCTGCCCCGACTCTATTGTTCTTTCCATACGGTAAACTAAGAGCCCCGCTGGCTGTACTGTGTGGTCCAGTACAGTTGGATTCAGCCATGTCTCAGTGAAGCAGAGAAGGTTGCAGTCCCAAATGTCCCTTTGGAATTTGACTCTGGCCCAGAGGTCATCAAGCTTGTTCTCAATGGATTGTACATTGATTAGCAGGATACTGGGCATGGGTGCACGATGTGTGCGAGCCTGCAGTCTGTTCCTGATGCCACCTCATTTCCCCTGAGGTCATTGTTTAGGGTCACAACCTTTGTTCTCCCTCAAGATCTCCCTCGGCTAGGCTGGGTCCAGAGTTAAAAATGTTGGTATGTGAGTAGATTGTTGATCAATAGAAATAAGGGTATTTCTATTGTATCTAATCATTGTTGCTATACTGAATAGCTAAAACTATCTAAAAACAACCAGCTGAATAACTAAAGAAAGAAAGAAAGAAAGAAAGAAAGAAAGAAAGAAAGAAAATAAGTGTGGTCGGAGCAGTTAGCATGGCAACCTACTCACCGGCGCCATCTTATATCTTATGAGAACATTCAATAAAGCATCTGTAATTGGATTTTTGCTGATTGTTCCTCTGTCCTCCTCCATCCTTTCCCTGTCAAGTTCAGAGCCATGTTCACCTGTTTTTATGGAGTAGAAAAGTAGGCCAATTTAATACATTTTTATTACTGGGCTAGCTCTCAAATATTATATGCTTATATCAAATATTATTATAATGTGAAAAATAATTGATGAACAATCTAGACAAAAATTATCAAATTTGCATGTTTATTTTACCCATTTACAGTCAAAGTTGATGACTTTTTTTTTAAACACTTTCAAGAAATTTAGTATAAACATCTCTAAAAATGTGTTTATTGAGTCATTTGTGCATTGAATATTTAAACCTTGGAAGTGACCAAACTTGCAGCAGGACTCTAGCATTGAAACTCCAAGGTTAGCAAAAACATTTTGATCTTAAGTTAGTTCATTAAGCTAGTTCATAGCATGTAAGCATGACAAAAGCACCTGCTCCCTGCTCTGATTGGAACCCAGATGGGTCAGGTCTCCATGCACACTCAGTCTACCCAACTTACACCATCCCTTGAGCTCCACTGGCACATCAGTTCAGAAAGCCCCAAGTACCAGCACCGGTGCCCTATTCAGGGGATCTGGGGAAATGCCAGGGCTTCCTCTTTCAGTGCTCCCTGGTCTTCAAGCAACAACCATCAACTTACCACTCAGATAAAGCTAAAACTACATACATCATGGGTCTTCTCAGGCATGCAGTTGCAAGGTACCCTGTGCATCAGTCAACAGTCCCTGCCAATGCCAGCACTTGTAGACTCCATTACCAAGGGAAATTTTGTGCATAAAGAAGCTGGCCCTTCAGGCTGGAATCACTTGTAAACCACTGCAGAATCCCTTGGAAGCTGATGCCCTAGACAGTCACCTGATGGCCTTAGTCACTCATCATACCAAACCCTTGCACATTCTCCTATCTGAAAGAGCAGATCCAGTAGAAACTTATCTCCTCTCCCCAGATCCCTTTGATCCTGGGACACCCATGGCTCAGCCTCCACAATTCTCACATCGATTGTTCAACAGGTATGAGAATTGGAGTTCACACTGCCACTCCCACTGCTTGCACTCAGCCTGCTCATCAGATGGGGCCATTGTGACACCATCAGTGACTGAGCCTCCTGACCTTTCCTCTGTCCCCACCGCGTATCGTGATCTTCGTCCCTGTATTGATTATCGAGGCTTAAATATTGCCACAAAAAAGTAAATTTATTTGTATAGCACTTTTAAAAATAGACATTACCAGAAAAGTCTATTAATGGAAAAAAAACCCACTCAATGACTGAGAACCCTCCAGATCTGCTCCTTTACCTAATAAAAAGCTATTAACAAAAAGCTTGACTAAACAAATATGTTTTCAGCCAAGACTTAAATATTGAGACTGTGTCTGAGTCCCGAACACTACTTGGAAGGCTGTTCCATAACTGTGGGGCTCTGTAAGAGAAGGCTCTACCCCCTGCTGTAGCCTTCACTATTTGAGGTACCAACAAACAGCCTGCACCTGTTGATCTAAGTAGGTGTAGCAGGTCATAAAAGACCAGAAGCTTGCTCAAGTAATGTGACATGAGACCATTTTGTGCTTTGTAGGTTAATAGTACTATTTTACAGTATAATCAATGCAAAATCTAATTGGGAACCAATGCAGTGTGGATACAATAGGAATGATGTGGTCATATCTTCTAATTCTAGTAAGGACTCCTGCTGCTGCATTTTAGATTAGCTGGAGTGTGTTTATGCACCTACTGTAACATGCAGACAGTAAAGCATTACAATAATCCAACCTAGAGGTAACAAAGGCATGAACTAGTTTTTCTGCATCATGTAGTGACATTATATTTCTGAGCAATATTTCTGAGATGAAAGAAGCTACCCTCATAATATTATCTACATGAGTTTCAAATGAAACACTGGAGTCAATGAGCACCCCAAGGTATTTTACTACTTCACATGAAGAAACAGAGGGCGGCACGGTGGTGTAGTGGTTAGCGCTGTCGCCTCACAGCAAGAAGGTCCTGGGTTCGAGCCCCGGGGCTGGTGAGGGCCTTTCTGTGTGGAGTTTGCATGTTCTCCCCGTGTCCGCGTGGGTTTCCTCCGGGTGCTCCGGTTTCCCCCACAGTCCAAAGACATGCAGGTTAGGTTAACTGGTGACTCTAAATTGACCATAGGTGTGAGTGTGAATGGTTGTCTGTGTCTATGTGTCAGCCCTGTGATGACCTGGCGACTTGTCCAGGGTGTACCCCGCCTTTCGCCCGTAGTCAGCTGGGATAGGCTCCAGCTTGCCTGCGACCCTGTAGAAGGATAAAGCGGCTAGAGATAATGAGATGAGATGAAGAAACAGAAAGGCCATCCAGAGTTAGTATTTAACCAGAAAACTTACTTCCAGCTGTATGTGGTCCTAGTACAAGTACTTCTGTCTTGTCAGAATTAAGTAGACAGAAGTTAATAAGCATCCAGTGTCTAATGTCTTTTACACATTCCTCAATTTTATTAAGTTGGTGTCTCTCATCTGGTTCTGCTGAAACATACAACTGTGTGTCATCAGCATGACAGTGGAAGCTAATACCATGCTTATAAATAATAGTACCGAGAGGTAGCATATATAAAAAGAAAAAGCAGAGGGCTGAAGACAGAACCTTGTGGAACACCAAACTTTATCTTGTATGCATATAAAAGTTACAGTTTACATCAACAAATTGATAATGATCAGTTAAATAAGACCGGAGCCAGGAGTTGGCCATTCTCTTAACTCTAATGACATTTTTAGTCTGCCAGGCAGAATGGTATGATCAATGGTGTTAAACGCTGCACTAAGGTCAAGCAACACAAGCAAGGAGACACAGCCTTGATCAGAGGCCAGTAGTAAGTTATTTACTACTTTCACCAGTGCTGTCTCTGTGCAATGATGAGATCTAAATGTCGATATGAGAGTAACTGCTGTGCCACAGCTTTTACTTGGATCTTGGAGATAAAGGGGAGATTTGATAATGGCCTATAATTGGACAGTTGACAGGGGCTGAGGTCAGGTTTCTAATCAGGGGTTTGATAACTGCTAGTTTAAAAGATTTGGGTACACAGCCAGTTCTAAGGGAAGAATTTATTATTTTTAGAACCAGTTTGATTCCTTCTAGTATTTTCTGTTTGAAAAGTCATGTAGATAACTGATCTACTACACAAGTTGAAGATTTTGATGAGAAAATTAGTGAAGTTAGTTCAATTCCTCTAAGGGAAGTAAAACATTCTAATCGCTGATCTGATCCAGTTATATTGTTATCAAAAGATTTACTTATCAAATTATTTGAGTTTAAAATAATAGTTTGAATTTTTTCTGATATTTTTTATCATTGAAAAAAATTCATGAAGTTGCTGCTACTACAAATTGAAGGTGTGTACGTTTCTGTGGTGGTCTTATTCCTAGTTAATTTTGCTATTGTATTAAATAAGAATCTAAATTTGTTTTTGTTATTTTCTATTAGTGTGTAGAGGTATGTTGATCAAACAACACTAAGAGCTTTTCTATACTTCAAGAGGCTCTCCTTCCGTACTAATTGGAACACTACCAATTTTGTTTGATGTTATTTATGTTCTAATTTTTGAGTGGTCTGTTTTATGGTGTGAGAGAGAGAGAGAGAGAGAGAGAGATCATTATACCAGGGTGCTAGATTTTTTCTCTCTATTTTTATTTTAAGAGGAGCTACATTATCTAAACTATAACAGAATGTTGACTCTAAGCATTCTGTTGCCTGATCAAGTTCTGTGGGGTCTGATGGTAATCCAATCAAAATTTGGTTTAATCAATGTTTCTGTAAAACACAGTACATTAAACTTCTGATCAGTAATAACTTCATGAACAATTAGTGTTTTAGATGTAAGAGAGCTAATATATAATTGCTCTATCTTCAGATCAAAGGTGCTGGCAGTAGCTGTACATTCAGAATGATTGAATTTTATGTGAATTAGGTTAACAGAACAAACTGAGTATTTCTACTTTTTTGTATAGTTCGGGGAACAAACACAGTCTCAATACAGTGGAACCTGAGTGATGACTCTGCGCAGCTCGCAGACAGTTGTTTTAGCCTGTTTGTCTGTTCCCTGGCCTTGGCTCTGGATTGTCACAAATTAACTCAGACTGTTCTGAGATTATGAGCTATGCTTCAAGAAATGAGAGCAGCACCTTCCCAAGTGGGATGGATACCATCCCACCCTAACAGGCCAGCCTTGTCCTCAAAACTACTCCAATTATCCATAAAGCCTACATTGTTTTCCAAGCACCAACAAGTATCAAGTGTTGTCTAACACTGGAACTCGACATTCTAACCTCTCCAGGGAACTGCCATTTTTACCAAATTAGATCTGCACAATGCCTAGCACTTGGTCAGGATACGAGAGGGAGATGAGTGGAAAGCTGCTTTTCACACCCCCTTTTGGCACTTTGATTATCTTATAATGCCCTTCAGCATGACCAATGCCCCAGCAGTCATCCAGGGCCTGATAAACAATGTCCTTTGGGACTTCATCAACTACTTTTTCTTCCTATATTTAGACAATATCTTGATCTTCTCCCAAAACCTCTAAGAGCACATTTCTCATGTCTGCAAGTCCTCCAGTGACTCCTGGAAAATAAGCTCTTTGTTAAAGCTGAAATATGTGAATTCCATATCAGTTCAGTCAGCTTATTGGGATACATCACTGAGAAAGGGCAGGTGAGAGCAGACTCTGACAAAATCTGAGTGGTGTCTAAGTGGCCGAAGCCAGCATCTCTCAAAGAGTTCCAGTGATTCTGAGGATCTGCTAATTTCTCTCGTCACCACAGCCCTGAAACCATCCTCCCACCTTTCTGTATCATGGCGATGATCACTTGGGAAATCAAGACTGTGAGCCTCTCATCTGGATTCCACCTTCAAATTAATGATCAGACAGAGTGAATTAACCAGGACTTGTAATCAGCCTTATGCTGCATCTGTGCCAACAACCCCTCATCCTGGAGCACACATCTCATTTAGATAGAATATGCCCACAATTCTCTTAGCAGCTCTGCCATCCACATGGTCCCCTTTGAAAGCTCCCTGGGTTACCAGCCTCCTCTATTCCCTGCCCATGAGAATGATATTGTGATACCCTCTGTTCAAGCTCACGTCCATCAGTGCTGTAAGGTCTAGAGGGAAGCTTGTTTGCCTCTCCTCCAATCTGTTGAATTCCAGCACAAAACTCCAGCACCAGACTACCAACCAGGTCAAAAGGTATGGCTCTCCTCCAAAGACATTCTACTCAAATCCAAGGCTAAGGAGATAGCACCACACTACATTGTGTCATACAAAATCAGGAGTATCAATCAAGCCCTCTGCAGTTTGACTCGAGTTGCCCTGGTCCATGAGTATTCACCCCACATTTCATATAACCTAACTTAAGCCTGTATCCAACAGTCCATTGTACCAGAAGGGCTGATTTGAGTATTTCATCAACTGCTGATTTCCTGGGAATTTCACACACAGGTCACTTGCATACACTTTACGCAAAATAGTGCGAAAAACAAAAAACATCAAGTAACACTTCTGTGGGTGGAAATGCCTCGTTGATTAGAGAGGTCAGAGGAAAATGGACAGATTGGTTTCTGCAGCCAGGAAGGATACAGTAACTCAAATAACCCCTTCAGATACAAGGAAAAATGCTATGGAACTTCATGCTATGGAACTTCATGTGTACAATTGTACACATTGTGTCCGAAGGGAATAAACACATTTTACAATCATGGTGAGCAGAAAAACATCTCAGCATGCACAAAATATTTAACCTAGAAGTGGATAGCCTACAAAGGCAGTTTATGAAATACTCAAGACAGCCCTTATGGTACAAACGTCCATGCCAAGATCACAGTCACAAGATCACACTTTTTCTTCATTCTGATGTTTGATGTGAACATTAACTGAAGCTTTTTACCTGTATCTGCATGATTTTATGCATTGTGCTGCTGCCACACATTTGCCTGATTAGATAACTGCATAAATGTGCAATTGTACAATTGTTTTTAATAAAATGGACGGTGAGTGTATATAGCCATTGACTGTTTTACATCAAACTGTCAGCCAGTAATATTGGATTTAACACTACCCTTTACATAAGTGGATATTGTGCAAAAATAAAGTTCATAGTCAGGTTCACATGGAAGTAACACACGTTTTATGTGTAACTAAATCCAAGTGAGTTTGCATGTCCCTACTTTCAGTAGCAACAGCAATGGAGTAATATCAATGAATTAACCCCTGTAAAAAAAAGTTGTGAAGTTTAAAATTTTCTGAATTAGCCATTCATCAATGGCACTTACTTTGGTTTTATTTAACTTTTTTCCTTAAATGAATAAATAATTTTCCAAAAATCTGCTCAAGATTTTCTTAATATGATGGAAATGAGTTTCATGAGAGGGAAAATAAATTAGATATGTAACTTTCGCAACATGTACCTACCAGGTCATATGGCATAATGCCATATTCCTAGTGATTAGAGGTGGCTTTCCAATTCTCCCTTTTGCAAATATGTTTCAGATTGTAGCTTGACGAAGATGCTGACATTTCTTAGTTTTCCAAATGCCAATGAGATTATGGTTAATTGATACATTAGTATGTATAAATAGACTGATATGATTTTTTTTAAGTTCTGGGTTAAATATCCTAAATAAAATATGAGGTTAAATTCATCCAAAAATGACAGATCCCTCTTTGTAAAATGGATGAGAATCAAGGAAAATCTGACCTTCTGTACAAAGGAGTTAACATGGAAAATATATATATTAAAAAAATTTTCCCTTTATCAGCTTGCCGATGTCGGCCCAACGAAGGCCCACTGGTCATACCTCTGCTGGTACGGGCCGACATTGGGCCGACGTAGGTGTGATATCTGGGCTATCATCACCCAAATAAGGATGGGTTCCCTTTTAACTTTGGTTCCTCTCAAGGATTCTTCCACATGTCGTCTCGGAGTTTTTTCTTGCCAACATCGCCTCAGGCTTGCTCATTAGGGATACATTTATTAATTCATATGTTTAAAATATGTGTTTTTCTGTAAAGCTGCTTTGTGAAAATGTCTATTGCTAAAAATGCTATATAAGTAAAACAGAAATAGGATAAAAAAAAACAGGATACGTATAAACAAGGCTTGGTAACAACAGGTATGAAAATACTGAGCAGGGGGTCACTTCCGGTCACCTGAAGGATGGCAGCGTAGGCAAAGGTCTCTTGACAAAAGTAAAAGAAATCTGCCCCTGAAGGTGAAATAAGTTTTGTTTTACAATTTGTAAATTTAGAAAGGGGGCGAGGATGGCGTCTAAACTAAAGAGTAAAAAGTCGGTTCTGAACACTGATAAAAATAACGAAGTGCGGCAACAGGTATGTGCTAGCCCCCCAACGGCTAGCCGGAGTAGTGACAAAATGGAGAGCGACGAAGACCCAGTGAACCTGGCCCTAATCCTCAGAGAGATACGGGATTTCAGACAAGACAACAAAAAACAATTGGAAGACATTAAGGGGAAATTGCAAAAACCAATTTGAGGTTGGACGAGGCCGAAGCGAGGATTGTAGGGAATGAAGAGAGGCTGCAAGACCCGGAGGAGACATTAGCCGAAATGCTAAAACTACAAGAACAGCTCCAGACGAAGCTAACAGACCTGGAGGGACGCTCAAGGAGGGACAATGTGAGAATATATGGAGTACCAGAAGGGGCTGGCGCACCGGGATCAGTGATTACTTTTGTGGAGGAGCTGCTGAAAGAGAACCTGGACATCCCAGGTACGAAGAACCTGCAGATAGAGACAGCCCACCAGGCAATAGCACCGCAACCTCCTACCGGCGCCCAGCCCAGATCAATCCTGGTCAAGTTTCTAAGTTTCAGGATGAAGGAAGAAGTGCTTAAACTGGCGTGGCAAAAGAAAGGCTTCACGTGGAATAACTGCAAAATCAACCTCAACCATGACTATGCACCGGGGATTATGGCCAGACGGAGGGAATATGCGGAGGCACGAAGGGTCCTGAAGGAAAGCAACATATGATTCCAGACCTTGTATCCAGCTTGGCTGAGAGTCTTTTACGAGGATGGGACCAAAACATATGATACAGTGGAGGCGGCAACGTCAGCCCCAGCGGACCAGGGACTACCGGTCAAAGTAATTAAGCAACCGGGATCTCTCATGGAGAGGATTCGGTGGTGGACGTGGCAGCCGGTGCGGGGACGGCGCAAAACTCGAGCCAATGGAGCAACAGGTTACAAGGAGAAGCTGCAGGCCTTCAGAAGTGAACAAGCTGAAAATACAAACTGATTTAAAACCCAAGAAGACTGTCTGAAATGGTGATTGAGGTACAGATCGGCTTAAAAGTTTATATACAAAAAATATATTAATAGACATAATGTGTTAAATATTAACGGCATAGTCAAGACATAAGAGAGAGGAATTTTTCAGGGTGTTATCATAAGAGGAGGGCCCTCTAATCCAGTAGGAAATAGGAGTTATCCCTCAGAGTGGAGACAGATTGGGGAGATGACCTCACTATTGGAAATGTCTAAATGGGTGAGAATGTTCTACGTTCTTGATACTTCTTACTCTAGTTCTGTTTGTTTATTTGTTGAGAAGGGATTGTTTATTATTTGTCTAGAAAGGAAGAGGGAGTGTTCCACTCTGGTTAGAATATAATGCAAGGTGAACCTGTGAAAATAATTTCATTCAATGTCAATGGGGTTTTGAATCCAGTTAAGAGAAGTAAGATTTTGTCGAAATTGAAAAAGGAGAAGGCACAAATAGCCTTCCTTCAAGAAACACACGAGTCAATCTGAACATGTAAAATTAAAAAGGATGGGTTTTAGGCATTTTTTTTCTTCTTCATATAAAGCAGGCCACAAGAGAGGAGTCGCTACTCATATCAAACACACTCAATTATGAACATGTATCAGAAACTAAAGAATGATAGTGGAAGATTTAAGATCTCAGGGAAGATCGAAGGTAGTGAAATATCATTATTGAATGTATATGCTCCACCAGGGAGTGAATGGTTATTTTATAGACACATATTGGACTTAATGGTTAATTCTCAAGGAGTAGTAATTTGTGGGGGGGATTTTAACATCAGGCTGAACCCGCTGGACTCGTCAGCGACATCTATCCAGAATACGGTACCGTAGGTCTCTGATCAGGAACGTGAAGTCATTAATGGGAGAGTTGGGCATCATAGATGTGTGGCGAGAGCTGCATCCTACCCGTAGAGACTACACACACTTCTCTTTCCTACATTCAGTCTATTCAAGGATATATTATTTTTTCATATTTAGCACAAATAGATTTAAGATAAAGGATTATAATATTGGGACGGTCGACCTGTCAGACCATAGCCCTATTTCTGTGTCTCTATTATTAGAAAGGAAGGCAAGAAGGACCCTATGGAAACTAAATTCGAATATATTCAACGACCCAAAAATAGTGGAGAGACTAAAGGAAGACATCAAGGATTTTACAGACCTTAATGATTCAGGGGAAGTTTCACCAGTGATTCTGTGGGACACATTGAAAGCTGTAATGAGAGGGAAAATTATTTCATTAACTACATACTTGAAAAAACTTAAAGGGAAAAAATTAGCGGATTTACAGGGAAAATTAAAACGGCTGCAACAAGCAGACAGTAGTAAGACAAATTCAAATTCGAAACAAGAAATTAGAAAACTACAGAGTGCAATTGATGAAATATATACATTAGAAACCCATAAAAACTTATTTTCCTAAAACAGAAAAATTATGAAGTAGGAAGTAAATCAGCAAAACTTTTAGCATACAAATTACGCAAGCAACAAACGGAAAATACAATTTATAAAATTAAGCACCCCAAAACAAAAAAAGGTTGAAGTAACGATAGGAAAAATTCAAGAGAGTTTTGAAATATTTTATCGAGAGCTATATACTCAACCTGAAGCCTCAGAGGAGACTGAAATAGATACTTTCCTGAGTTCTTTAGAATTACCTACACTCTCAAGTGCACAGAATGAAAAGTTGATAGAACCTGTTTCTCCTAAAGAACTGAACTTGGCCATCGCGAAATTAAAGATCGGTAAAGCCCCAGGTTCAGATGGCTTCACCACAGAGTGGTACAGTACAAGTCTTTAAAGCTAGAATTGTCTCCAATACTAGTCAACACATTTAACTGGATCTTACAGAAAGGGGAAATTCCACCTTCTTGGAGGGAGGCAATAATTTTGGTTATCCCCAAGGAGGATAAGGACAGAGAAGAATGTGGTAACTATCGACCAATCAGTGTTCTGAATTTGGATTACAAATTATTTACATCCATTTTAGCTCGCAGACTGGAAAAACTCTTGCCAGACCTCATACACTTAGATCAGACCGGATTTATCCAACAAAGACAAACGTTAGATAACATAAGGCGAACCCTGCATATACTAGATCAGGTAACTAAGAATAAAACAAAGTCAATGATAGTAGGATTGGATGCAGAGAAAGCTTTTGATTCAGTTAGATGGACATATTTTATAAGGTGTTGGGTAAGTTTGGATTCCACACTAAATTTATCAGCGCAATTCAGACATTATGTGATAAACCTACAGCTCGGATAAAAGTTAATGGTGACCTTTCAGACTCATTTATTCTAGAGCAAGGAACCAGACAGGGTTGCCCAATTTCCCCCCTCCTATTTGCATTATTTATTGAACCCCTCGGTGAACTGATTAGAAAGAACGACGCCATCATAGGCATTAAGGTGGCAGGGATTGAACAGAAAGTGGCGCTGTTTGCGGATGATGTTTTGATCTACTTAGAGGAGCCAGAAGACTCATTTGTGGGATTGATGACATTGCTGGTTGAATATGGTAGATTGTCAGGCTACAAGCTCAAGATACCAAAAACACAGGTCATGACACTGAACTTTAAGGCCCCAAAGAACCTGCAGGACAAATATAATCTTAGGTGGGAAGCAGAAGCTTTAAAATATTTAGGAATAACTCTGACTAAAGATCTCTCACAACTAACACAAGCAAACTATGGGCAATTATCTCTAAAGATAAAATCAGACCTGCACAGATGAAATCTTATCCCCTTCTTAGGCCTGAATGCCAGAATAAGCGCTGTCAAGGTGAACATCTTCCCTCGACTATCATACATTTTTTGAACTCTCCCAGTAGAGGTAAATCATAATCAATTTACGGAATGGGATAAATGGATTTCGCGGTTTATCTGGCAGGGAAAGAGACCAAGAATCTGATTCAGTGTCCTGCATTTGGGAAAAGAAAGAGGGGGTATGGCATTGCCCTGTTTAAGAAACTATTTTTATGCCTCACAGTTAACTCCTCGGCGGCACGGTGGTGTAGTCTTTAGCACTGTCGCCTCACAGCAAGAAGGTCCAGGTTCGAGCCTCATGGCCGGCGAGGGCCTTTCTGTGTGGAGTTTGGATGTTCTCCCCATGTCCGCGTGGGTTTCCTCCGGGTGCTCTGGTTTCCCCCACAGTCCAAAGACATGCAGGTTAGGTTAACTGGTGACTCTAAATTGACCGTAGGTGTGAATGTGAATGGTTGTCTGTGTCTATGTGTCAGCCCTGTGATGACCTGGTGACTTGTTCAGGGTGTACCCCGCCTTTTGCCCGTAGTCAGCTGGGATAGGCTCCAGCTTGCCTGCGACCCTGTAGAACAAGATAAAGCGGCTAGAGATAATGAGAGATGAGAGACAGAGAGTTAACTCCTCTGTTATATTGGTGTAATAGGGAGTATAAGTCTAGATGGAAGGAATTGGAATTCGGGATGACTGCTAATCTACCTTTACAGGTGGTAATCGCAGATGGTGGATTGGTAACACAAGTGGAAGAGATAAAAAATCCATGGATAAATTGTACATTAAAAATATGGTATAAGGTGGTTAAGTTATGTGGACTTCATGTTATGCTAAGAAATTTGTGCCTATGACACAGAATTTTTCCCTAACAGGGGTGATAAGAAATTTGAATCTTGGACTTAGAAAGGACTTACAACATGCATCTCATTTACATATAAAAATGCACTATCAAGTTTTGAGTCTCTGCAGGGAAAACATGGCTTAGAACAAAATGATTTTTTTAGATATCTCCAAGTAAAAGATTACGTTAACAAGAAGTGTAAACTTGCAGACTTCTCCACTGTGGAGTCCGAGTTTTATAAAATCCTGAAGTCAGCCTCTATTACGTTACCTAGCAAATCCATTTCTAGATTATATAATGCTCTTTTATGTGCTAAAAGCGAAAACACCTTGTATGTTAAAGAAAAATGGGAAAAAGAAGCAGGAATAGGGATCTCAGAGGAGGTTTGGGGGAAATATGCAGTTTTCAATGGGCATCGACTAACTCCATGGAGTGGAGAGAACATTGTTGGAAGAATATAATAAGGTTTTTTAAAACTCCACATCAGGAGAAATACAGAAATACGAGCTTGATGTGTTGGAGACAATGTGGCTCAACGGTAGCAAATCATTATCACATATTCTGGGACTGCCCCAAACTGAGCCTGTATTGGAATGGTATTCAGAAAGCACTGTGCTCGGTATTTAAAACTCAGATACCAATGGACTGGAAGAATCTTTACCTGGGACATGTGTTAGTTCTGAAACAGAGGAAGGACATAAAGCTGCTGCAGGCTCTTCTAGCGGCAAGTAAAAAATCGATCACTAGAAGGTGGCTAAATCCAGTACCACCTACATTGGATGACTGGTATGGAACAATTATGGAAATATTTAAAATGGAGAAATTGACCTATTCTCTATGGATTCAAAAGGACAAATTCAACCAAATTTGGAATAAATGGATTGAATTCATAGCCCCGACGAGAGCAGACTTTATATGATTCCACTGTTACTTAGTACAAATTCCCTTGTGTTGATGTGAATAATGGCAATATAAGCTCCCTTGGTTCTAGTGTTTATTGTGATTGTGTTATTCATGATAGGAGGACATAATATGGACATATGTGAGAAAGACAAAGCTATGTAAGAGTTTCTAGCAGAGGTACTTTAAGACAGACTTAAGGAGGTACTTGGGTACATATTCTATTTTTTATCTTTCTTTTTGAATTTTCTCTCGTGGTCTGAATTATAGCTCATAGGATCAGAAAGATGTAAGGCTTTTGAGTACATATGCATATGTACATGTTTATATGTAAAAATGGAAAAGGTTTTTCTGTTTTGTAAGGATAACAAGTGAAGCTGAATTTTTTGTAAACTGACCTTTTCTGAATAAAAAAAAAAGAAGAAAATACTGAGCAGACAAAGCAACAAGAGAGCTTAAATCCAAAGAATAATAAAAATGCAAACTGAAAATAGGTGACCGTTATCATGACACACTTGAGAGACAACCAATGACAAGACATGGGCAAAGACAAGACATGAACAAAATGCACATGACAATATAAGCAAAATGGACACTGGGAGTTGGAACGTGCAGTATGTCATGAGAGGGGGAATATGTTATGGGTTGCCACTTGTAAAAATACTTGAACTTGAACTTTTTTACGGATGTTTATTTTCCCCCTCATAATTTAGCGATACATTCATAAAAAATAAATTTTAAAGTGTTCCAATTTCTCACATTATTCTTCACTGTAAAACGAAGATTTCTCATTATTTCTAAATGCAAATCATGTGTTTATGTGGAAATGTTAAATGGAAATATTAAAACCCCAATTCCAAAAAAGTTGGGACACTGTCTCATCTCATTATCTCTAGCCGCTTTATCGTGTTCTACAGGGTCGCAGGCAAGCTGAAGCCTATCCCAGCTGACTACGGGCGAAAGGCGGGGTACACCCTGGACAAGTCGCCAGGTCATCACAGGGCTGACACATAGACACAGACAACCATTCACACTCATACCTACGGTCAATTTAGAGTCACCAGTTAACCTAACCTGCATGTCTTTGGACTGTGGGGGAAACCGGAGCACCCGGAGGAAACCCACGCGGACACGGGGAGAACATGCAAACTCCGCACAGAAAGGCCCTCGCCGGCCACAGGGCTCGAACCCAGGACCTTCTTGCTGTGAGGCGACAGCGCTAACCACTACACCACCGTGCCGCTGGGACACTGTGTAAAACATAAATAAAAACAGAATGTGATGACTTGCAACTCGTGGAAACCCTATATTTAATTGAAAATAATACAAAGACAACATATCAAATGTTGAAACTCATCTCATCTCATCTCATTATCTCTAGCCGTTTTATCCTTCTACAGGGTCGCAGGCAAGCTGGAGCCTATCCCAGCTGACTACGGGCGAAAGGCGGGGTACACCCTGGACAAGTCGCCAGGTCATCACAGGGCTGACACATAGACACAGACAACCATTCACACTCACATTCACACCTACGGTTAATTTAGAGTCAATGTTGAAACTGAGAAATGTTATTGTTTTATGAAAAATATATGCTCATTTTGAATTTGATGTCAGCAACACATTTTGGAAAAGTTGAGACAGGGGCAACAAAAGGCTGAAAAAGTTGTGTAATGGTAGAAAAACTAATTTGGTTAATTGGCAACAGGTCAGTAACATGACTGGGTATAAAAAGAGCATCCAAGAGAGGCTGAGTCTCTCAAAAGTAAAGATGGGGAGGGGTTCGCTGTTTTGTGAAAAACTGCATGGGCAAACAGTGCAACAATTTAAGAATAATGTTCCTCAATGTAAAATGGCAAAGAATTTGGGGGGATCACATCATCAATTGTACATAATATTGTTAAAAGATTCAGAGAATCTGGAGAAATCTCTGTATGCAAAAGACAAGACTGAAAACGACATTGGATGCCTATGATCTTCAGACCCTCAGGTGACACTGCTTTAAAAGCAGACACATGTCTGTAGTGGAAATATGGGTTCAGGAACTCTTCAGAAAACCATAGTCTGTGAAAGCAGTTCATTACTGCATCATCATGGACACCATGTCCTCCAGGCTAAAGAGGAGAGGAACCATCTAGCTTATTATCAATGCACAGTTCAAAAGCCAGCATCTGATGGTATGAGGGTGCATTAGTGCACATATTGGGTAGCTTGTACATCTGGGAAGGCATCATTAATGCTGAATGATGTATACACATTTCAGAGCAATATGCTGCCATCCAGACAAAATCTTTTTCAGGGAAGGCCTTCCTTCTTTCAGCAAGACAATGCCAAACCACTTTCTGCACATACAGTGGTGCTTGAAAGTTTGTGAACCCTTTAGAATTTTCTATATTTCTGCATAAATATGACCTAAAACATCAGATTTTCATATACGTAAATCCTAAAAGTAAATAAAAAGAACTCAGTTAAACAAATGAGACAAAAATATTATACTTGGTCATTTATTTATTGAGGAAAATGATCCAATATTACATATCTGTGAGTGGCAAAAGTATGTCAACCTTTGCTTTCAGTATTTGGTGTGACCCCCTTGTGCAGCAATAACTGCAACTAAATGTTTCTGGTAACTGTTGATCAGTCCTGCACACTGGCTTGGAGGAATTTTAGCCCATTCCTCCGTACAGAACAGCTTCAGCTCTGGGATGTTGGTGGGTTTCCTCACATGAACTGCTCGCTTCAGGTCCTTCCACAACATTTCGATTGGATAAAGGTCAGGAAATTGACTTGGCCGTTCCAAAACATTAACTTTATTCTTCTTTAACCATTCTTTGGTAGAACGACTTGTGTGCTTAAGCCTAGGTCACAACCGGACGTACGATTTTTTGGCCGTGCGATTTTTGGCGTTTCCCAAATCGTTGCGGTTTTTTTTTGTTCGTGGAGAAAGACGCACGTTGGCCATAAGTTTGTCTTGCAACCTGAAAAAAACGTAAGCACCCGTAGAGTTTGTTTGACATGACAAAGAACCTCTGCGGCCGGTCTGCGGCCAGTCTACGGCTTGAAAATCAGCACGTCACACGTGCGCCCTCCGTGCGTTTCACGCGCGCCCTCCGTGCATTTCTTGCGTTTTTTGCACGTAGACCGGCCGTATGTGCTCCTTGTGACCGAGGCTTTAGGGTCGCTGTCTTGCTGCATGACCCACCTTCTCTTAGAGATTCAGTTCATGGACAGATGTCCTGATATTTTCCTTTAGAATTTGCTGGTATAATTTAGAATTCAGTGCTCCATCAATGATGGCAAGCCGTCCTGGCCCAGATGCAGCAAAACAGGCCCAAACCATGATACTATCACCACCATGCTTCACAGATGGGATAAGGTTCTTATGCTGGAATGCAGTGTTTTCCTTTCTCTAAACATAACGCTTCTCATTTAAACCAAAAGATTCTATTTTGGTCTCATCCATCCACAAAACATTTTTCCAATAGCCTTCTGGCTTGTCCATATGCTCTTTAGCAAACTGCAGACAAGCAGCAATGTTCTTTTTGGAGAGCAGCGGCTTTCTCCTTGCAACCCTGCCATGCACACCATTGTTGTTCAGTGTTCTCCTGATGGTGGACTCATGAACATTAGCCAATGTGAGCGAGGCCTTCAGTTGCTTAGAAATTACACTTGGGGTCCTTTGTGACCTTGCTGACTATTACATGCCTTGCTCTTGGAGTGATCTTTATTGGTCAACCACTCCTGGGGAGGGTAACAATGGTCTTGAATTTCCTCCATTTGTACACAATCTGTCTGACTGTGGATTGGTGGAGTCCAAAGTCTTTAGAGATGGTTTTGTAACCTTTTCCAGCCTGATGAGCATCAACAATGCTTTTTCTGAGGTTCTCAGAAATCTCCTTTGTTCGTGCCATGATACACTTCTACAAACATGTGCTGTGAAGATCAGACTTTGATAGATCCCTGTTCTTTAAATAAAACAGGGTGCCCACTCACACCTGATTGTCATCCCATTGATTGAAAACACCTGACTAATTTCACCTTCAAATTAACTGCTAATCCTAGAGGTTCACGTACTTTTGCCAGTCACAGATATGTAATATTGGATCATTTTCCTCAATAAATAAATGACCAAGTATAATACTTTTGCCGGGTGGCACGGTGGTGTAGTGGTTAGCGCTGTCGCCTCACAGCAAGAAGGTCCGGGTTCAAGCCCTGTGGCCGGCGAGGGCCTTTCTGTGCAGAGTTTGCATGTTCTCCCCGTGTCCGCGTGGGTTTCCTCTGGGTGCTCCGGTTTCCCCCACAGTCCAAAGACATGCAGGTTAGGTTAACTGGTGACTCTAAATTGACCGTAGGTGTGAATGTGAGTGTGAATGGTTGTCTGTGTCTATGTGTCAGCCCTGTGATGACCTGGCGACTTGTCCAGGGTGTACCCCGCCTTTCGCCCGTAGTCAGCTGGGATAGGCTCCAGCTTGCCTGCGACCCTGTAGAAGGATAAAGCGGCTAGAGATAATGAGATGAGATGAGATAATACTTTTGCCGGGCGGCACGGTGGTGTAGTGGTTAGCGCTGTCGCCTCACAGCAAGAAGGTCTGGGTTCAAGCCCCGTGGCCGGCGAGGGCCTTTCTGTGCGGAGTTTGCATGTTGTCCGCGTGGGTTTCCTCCGGGTGCTCCGGTTTCCCCCACAGTCCAAAGACATGCAGGTTAGGTTAACTGGTGACTCTAAATTGACCGTAGGTGTGAATGGTTGTCTGTGTCTATGTGTTGGCCCTGTGATGACCTGGCGACTTGTCCAGGGTGTACCCTGCCTTTCGCCCATAGTCAGCTGGGATAGGTTCCAGCTTGCCTGTGACCCTGGAGAACAGGATAAAGTGGCTAGAGATAATGAGATGAGATGAATATTTTTGCCTCATTTGTTTAACTGGGTTCTCTTTATCTACTTTTAGGACTTGTGTGAAAATCTGATGCTGTTTTATTTATGCAGAAATATAGAAAATTCTAAAGGGTTCACAAACTTTCAAGCACCACTGTGAATGGTAGGTACTTTTTTTTAAAAGATATTTTTTGGGCTTTTTTCACCGGATAGGACAGTGTACAGACAGGAAATGAGTGGGAGGGATTGGGAAATGACCTTGGGTCGGAATCGAACCCAGGTCCCCAGATTTATGGTATGGCACCTTATCCACCTGAGCCACGACGCCCCAACTGAATGGTAGGTACTTTGAGATTTTTTTACACTACCACATAATTCTATATATGTTCCTATATGTTATTTCATAGCTTTGATGTCTTCAGTATTTTTCTACAATGTACAAAATATTCAAAATAGAGAAAAACCTATGAATGACTAACATTTGACTGGTACTGTACAACACACACACAAATTTACTTACTTGTAAATAGTATGTTGCAAATAGTGGTGTAGCGGTTCGTGTGGAAGGGTGGAGCACAGAAGACGGCAGGACAGAGATCGGGTTTGTAAAGCGTTATTTATTGTTACACTTTTCAGTGACCAAGTAAATATAGACGTGCACACAACCACACAACTTGGTGTCTCGTTCGGGGGAGAGTCCCTCTGCTCTTGCTCTCCCTCCTTAAGTAGGGCGCGGTCACTGGGAAGACACACAAACAGGTTAATTGCTCTCAGGTGTAGTGATTCTGCCACTTACCTTCCCTGACTCCGCCCTCCTGTCACAGACCGGTGCTTGACCACGCCCCCGCTGCCACAAGTGGTTAGTGGGGAGTCGATAACTCTGCCATTGCTAATCCCAAGCCCA
Organism: Neoarius graeffei; assembly: GCF_027579695.1. Taxonomy (NCBI): domain Eukaryota; kingdom Metazoa; phylum Chordata; class Actinopteri; order Siluriformes; family Ariidae; genus Neoarius; species Neoarius graeffei. Next base: position 26,746,242 of record NC_083580.1, on the reverse strand, counting down.
GATGAGAAAAGAGGAGGGTTGAGTGAGGGGTCGGCGCCCCCTCTCTTAAAAAACCTTGAGCTACAGAAATGTCAACAAGAACATCAAAAGACACTTCGACCCTGGGGCAGGATGGATCTCCAGCTGGAGAAGTTGTGATGCTGGTGACCCTGGAGCAGGATGGATATCCAGCTGGAGAAGTTATGCTGCTGGGTGTTGAAAGCCAAAGTCATGTGGAAGCTACCAGGCCAGCAACCATAATCTCTATCAGGACCATCACCATCATTGAACTCAGAATACACAATAGACAATGCATGGAACTCAGAACCATGTTCAAAACTGGAAAGACAGCACAAGTAGCTGCTGAGATGAGGAACTACAACCTTACCATCCTTGGAATTAGCAAGTCAAGATGGACTGGGTCTGGTCAGAAAAAGATGGTTACAAAAGAGTTGCTGTTGTTCTTGGGACATGACAATGATGACATGCTCCACACCAAGGGAGTGGCACTGATGTTATCAAAGACAGCCCAGAGAGCCCTTGTTGGATGGGAGGCACATGGCTCATGGATCCTCACAGCTTCCTTCTGAGCTAAGAAGGTTTTCTACAGTAGTCTGCTGACCATCATCCAGAGCCGCCCAAGATGGAACATCATCGTCATGGGAGACTTCAATGCTAATATCAGCAATGACAACAGGAGCTACAAAGAGATCATCGGGCAGCAGAGTATTGGTGAGATGAATGACAATGGGGAGAGATTCGCTGACTTATGCACCACAAGAAATCTGGTCATTAGAGGGAGTTTCTTCTAGCCCAAGAGGATACACAAGGCTATCTGGATAGCACCAGACCTGTTAATGGAGAATGAGATAAACCATGTGTGCATCAGGAAGAAGTTCAGGAGATCCCTTCAAGATGTGTGTGTCAGGCAAGGAGCCAACATTGCTTCAGACCATCATCTCCTGGTGGCCCAGTTGAAGCTCAAGTTGAAGAAGAACTACACGGAGGAGACCAGCAATTGCCAGTGGTACAATACCACCCTCCTGAAAGACACAACCAAGCAGGAAGAGTTCAAGATCATTCTCTCCAACAATTTCTGGGTACTGCAAGAGCTGCTGGAGGAGGAGACCATCAATGAGAAGTGGCAGGGAGTGAAGGAAGCAATTACATCAACATGTCAGGAGGTGCTGACATGAAGCACAGTCACAAAAAGTGGATCTCGGGAGAGACTCTGACTAAGATTGAGGAGAGGAAGAAGAAGAAGAAGGCAGCAGTCAATAACGGCTGTACATGAGCAGGAAAGGCCAAGGCACAGGACGAATACATGAAAGCATGCCAAAGTGTCAAGGGGGGGCATCAAGACAGATAAAAGAAACTAAATGAAGATGCTTCCAAATGATGCAGAAGAAGCAGCTCAGCAGGGTAACATGTGGGATCTCTGACCAAAAAGTTCGACAGGCCAGCAAGACCAGTGAAGGACAAAGATGGGAAGGTGATGCATAATGAAGTAGGACAGAGGAACAGATGGGTGGAACACTTTGAAGAGCTTCTGAACAGACTAGAACCACAGACCCCACTGGATATCCAGCCAGCTGACAGCAACCTGCTGATCAACTGCAGCACACCTACCAAAGAGGAGATCAAAGGCCATTAAGCAGCTAAGGAATGGCAAGGCTGCAGAACCAGATGGTATTCCGGCAAAGGCACTGAAGGCTGACATTGAGACCAGTCTGGTGATGCTCTACCCTCTCTTCAAGAAGATATGCAAAGTCCCATTAGAGTGGAAGGAGGACTACATCATCAAGCTCCCAAAGAAAGGTGACCTCGGTGCCTGTTCCAACTATACAGGGATAACACTGCTGTCCATCCCAGGCAAAGTATTCAACCATGTGCTGTTGAACAGGATGAAAGACACTGTAGACCCCCAGCTTCAAGACCAGCAGGCCAGCTTTTGCAAAGATAGATCTTGCACTGACCAGATCACAATGCTGTGCATCATCCTGAAGCAGTCACTGGAGTGGAACTTGCCTCTCTATGTCAACTTTGTTGACGGTGAGAAGGCCATTGAGAGTGTGGATAGACAGACACTCTGGAAGCTGCTAAGACACAAAGGTGTGTCAAAGATGATCACTGACATCATCAGGAATTCCTACGAAGGGATGACCTGCAGAGTAGTCCATGGACAACAGGTCACTGACGCCTTCCAAATGAAGACACAAGTGAGACAAGGATGCCTGCTTTTGGCTTTCCTGCTCCTGCTGGCCATAGACTGGATGACATAGACCTCCACATCTCAGCAGCGGAACAGCATCCAGTGGATACTCTGGAATCAGCTGGATGGCCTAGACTATGCTGATGATCTGGCCCTTGTCTCCTACACCCAACAACAGATGCAGGAGAAAACCAACACCATTGCAGACAACTCTGCATGCATTGGGTTGAACATCCACAGAAGGAAGAGGAAGGTCTTTAAGGTCAACACAGCCAACACAGCTTCCATCGTGCTAGAAAGAGAAGCATCATCATTGGCAGCATCGTTGACAAGCAGGGTAGGACAGACGCTGATGTAAGAGTGCGGATTGGCAAAGCGAGGGCAGCTTTCCAACAGCTGTAAAACATTTGGGGCTCTATGGACCTGACTATTAACATCAAGATCAGGATCTTCAACACCATCATGAAGCCTATTCTATTATACAGAGTCCAGACCTGGAGAACCACAGTCACAACCATGAAGAGAATCCAGACATTCATGAATACTTGCCTCAGTAGGATTCTCTGCATCTGCTGGCCTGATACCATCAGCAACCAAGAACTGTGGAGAACAAAAGAGCAGCCTGTAGAAAAGGAGATCCTGCAGAGACATTGGCAATGGACTGGCCACATACTTTGAAAACCTGCTTCTCGCACCACAAGACAAGCCCTCACCTGGAACCCTCAAGGGAAAAGGAAAAAGGCTGGCCAAAAAAAAAACACATGGCGCCAACATCTGGAGGCAGACATCAAGAAGATGGGCCATACCTGGGGGCAGCTGGAATGACTGGACCATGATCATGATGCCTGGAGAGTTCTTTTTGGTGGCCTATTCCCAGATGGGACAACAAGTGAAAATGAGATGAGCAAGGAGTCAATACCATCTATGTTTGTGAATCGTTTCTCTTGGTTTTGTTTCCTACACCTTCAACAACTGTGCCTGTCCGTTTCATCACCTATTCTAGACCCTGTATCTGTGAATCTTGTCCCTGTGTCATCATACACCTCAAGGCATTTTGCCTGTGAATCATTCTGGGTTTGATGTTTGGAAACACATGTTTTAGTTCTCCCACAGTATAAGAATTTAAGAATTTAATTTCTGGTAAAATTGTGGTCTATTTGAATGAACAAAAAGTATCTTGGTTTATTAATACTGCCATTTTGGCTGATGAGTTTGTGCTCACACTTAAAACTGTGTTTTCCCAAACTGTGATATTCCTCATCACAGATACAGCACTAAATCTGTTTGCCTGATTGCTGCATGTCCCATGAAAACACAAAATCGACAGAAAGGAAAAAACACCACTAAGAGTGTGGCTTTAGTGCATGTGCCACCGCAATGTGTAGTTTTATTTTCTGCTACAGACTTGGAGACAATACCAGTGCACATTCTAAGATGCACTAGAGCTGCAATCATTTATTTTTGGAGGTGTTCTTTTGTCTAGAAATTCTAACTGTAGTGCCGACATTTTAATTAAATGTTTCCAACTTCTATTTGGTCTATCTCCGTTCTGACGTAATTTCTGGCTTTTTTTTTTTTTAAGTTGTAGTTGAACCTCAACTGCAAGTGAAGGGGATTTTGTTTATCTTGGGTAATGATTTAGCAAGAGTACAGCTTTTCCATTTGATGCCTCTGTGTTTAATGAAAAGGATGAGCTGGCACATGAATATCCTTCTGTTTTCAGTAATTCTGTGGTGACACAAGCCCAAGCGCACAAAATGGAAAATGCTGAGGATCTTTTGTGTGTAGTGATGGTCCCATATTTGAAAACAGAGACTTGGTTCTCAGTCCTGTTACTGCTCCATAAATGAAAACTACAATCCCAAGTCAGGAAAAGTTGGGATGGTATGTTGAAATTGAAATTAAAACTGAAAACAATGACTTGTAAATAATCTGTGACCCATATTGCACACAAAACAATACATTACAGGTAGGGGTGTAAAGATAAATCGATTTGGATCGGTTATCAGTCTGTGACCTACGCGATCCGAGTGCACCGGTCAGTGTAGCCCTGATCGGATGAAATGTACTAAAACCGGTCCGATTATCCGGATTTACGGCAGCGAATCAGTTTCCAGCTCCAGTGGCCCATACATGTCATTGTTGCCTTTGATTGTTGTGCCACCAAAGACACTGAAGGACAACTGTCTCTGCTATAGTCAGGTTTATCAATCTGTCCTCTTTGCTGTCGTTTCTGGTGCAACTTGGTGTGTGTGAGCTCTCGCAAGACTCTAGTTATGACCTGTGACATCGGCTGATTTAGTTGAGCAGCGCAACATGTTAACATGTCAGGCAACGGGGATGAAATTTTCAGTGCTTCACACCTAAAGTCGAAGGTTTGGAAATCATTTGGCTTTTTAAAGAAGGGTGGAAAGCTAGACGAAAGCCACGCAATTTGCAGACTTTGTAGAGCAACCATAAAATACACTGGAAGCACGACAAACCTCAACAATCACCTGGCAAGACGGCATGCTGGGGCTGATGCGGGTGAACAGGAGGCTAGTGGTGCTAGCACAGCAAGAACGGCCAGCACGGACAAGAGCGGACAGGACAAAGACAATAAAACACAGGTATTTTTACAATCTCAATTCAGCCACAACTCGGCAAGGGCCAAAGCGATAACGGCATCTATCGCTTGTTTTATTGCGCAAGACTTGCGACCATATAGTGTGGTTGAAACCAGAGCCTTTCAGGACATGGTAAAAACTATGGAGCCAAGGTACAAGGTACCTTCCAGACAACATTTCGCCGAGAGGTGTGTGCCTGAAATGTACAACAAGATAAAGGACAAAGTAAAACAAGAACTTTTCCTAGCAGAGAGAGTGGCAATTACCACCGATGCGTGGACTTCGTGTGCAACAAACTCGTATGTGACAATTACGGCACAAATATTTCTCCAGACTGGGAATTGCGAAACCATGTCTTACAAACCAGAATCTTCAATGATAGTCACACAGGAAGAAATATGGGTGCTTTGCTGAAGGAAGCATGCGCTGATTGGAACATTTTGGATAAAAAACCCAGCTCTTGTAACTGACAATGCCAGAAACATGATTGTAGCTGGAGTTGAAGCTGAAATGAGTCCTCACCTTACCTGCTTTGCACACACGTTAAATTTAGCGTCACAGAAGGCTTTTCAAGTGGAAACAGCTGCAAGGTTGCTAGGGAGAATAAGGAGGATTGTTGGATTTTTGCATCGCAACATCAGAGGTGCTGACCTCCTCTGTGAGAAACAACAGCAACTATGTTTGCCTAACCACAAACTCATACATGATGTGTGCACTCAATGGAATAGCTCCTCTGACATGGTGCAGCAGTTCCTGGAGCAACAGCCAGCGGTGTTTGCCACTCTCATGTCGAAGGAGCTCAGGAAAGGAGAGGAGGTGAACACTCAATGAGAGAGACATTTGCAATGCTGAAGATATTGTTAAACTGATGGCTCCAGTAAAAGTTGTGACCACAGTCATGTGTGAGGAGGAGCAGCCAACAATCTCAATGATTGCCCCACTCAAGGCCAAACTTGACAAGCACTTTGAGGCTACTGATGAAGATACAGCTCTCATCACTGAGATGAAAAGGGCCTTCAATAATGACTTTGAAAAGCGATATACACATCTCCATGACCTCCTTTACACAGCATCAGCTCTTGATCCGTGCTTTAAGACATTGTCCTTTCTGACTGACGATGACACAGAGGATCTTCGCAAGCCTTTTGGTTGAAGCTGCAGCCATTAACAACAAGGTAAGAAACATTTTTATTGAGTTAGAGCTTTTTTGTTGTGCTGTGTTACCATTTCTTGCACTCTGCACATTTAATTTTTTGTGACTGCTGGTGTTTAATTGTTAATAGGCCGTAAGGTGAACCTCGAAAAGTCCTTCCGAAAAGAGATCCCGCTCCGACCTCTCCGAACCGCACACGCTTCAGTTCATAAAAAAAGAATGAGTTGTGGTAAGATTACAACAAAACAGTTTGCGTCACAGAATCGCGCTCATTTCTTAAATCGCAACATTTAATGAAGAACTAGTATCTCCAAGGCGTATGTACATATTCAGCAGGCGTAATAACACTTTGGCTCGTGAGAGGTGCCACGGTTGAAACGTCATCAGACTGGACAAATCGGGTAGCTACCAGCTGTGCTAGGTAAACAGAAGCAGCATGGCAGCCACCGGAGTAGCAGTGCTATCATCCAGCAGTACCGAAGAAGAAGAAAACTTGGCCGAAACTGTTGAAAAAACTAAATCTTCGACACGTAAGACTTGTTATATGCACATATCTTCTGTGAAGCATGAAAAAACACAGAATTTCACCAGCATACAGTGGAATACTTACCGAAACAACCTTCGGCAGTGGCTGGAGTTGAGGGGTGAGCGCAGAGACATATCCGAACATTACAAACACTGTCTTGACTTGGATTTTGATAAAATTCCCGAAGACGCGGCTTTCCATCCCACATGTTACCGGAGGTTCATTGAAATTGAAAGAGCAAAAAGGCATCTCGTGCGAGAGAAAGAGCGGGGAGATGATAAACAAGACCCCCAGACCAGCGAGGCTATCCCTGCAACAGTGACTGGCACAACTCCGACAAGGAAACTTCGTTCCAGATCAAGCCTGCCCATCTCGAGCTCTGGCCCCGTCCTTCCTGCCATCTGTATAATATGCAAGAAAACCTGCAAATATGTCGTCAAGGCTGGCAGACGACAAAAAGAAGCTTTGTCAAAGACACAGACTTTAACTGCAAGTAAGCTAAAAGGCATCTCACCCTCATCCCCCACTACACAATAGGTAGTCTATGCAAATGCATCCCATCCCCCAGCGCACACACACACACACACACACACACACACACACACACACACACACACACAGAGTGTACAGTAGTTGAATGACTATCTACACTGCTACTGACTGCACACAATCTCCTTGCATTTGTCTAATTTCTAATTTATACTTTTTCACAGGGACGGGCAACAGGACACGCATCATTGACATTACCAAGGTGTCATCAGCTCTCGGAGCCAGTGTGTGTTCAGCCTTGATTGGGATACATACATTCACTGGGTGTGACTCCACAAGTGCCTTTTATGGCAAAGGCAAAAGGAAGACATTTGCTGTGGCATGTGAGAAAGATGTCTACCTGAAGGCTTTCAAAAATCTGGGGACTGACTTTAAGACTACGTTCAGACTGCACCCTGAAACGACCCATATCCGATTTTTTTGCCCATATGCGACCTGTATCCGATTTGTTATTGACAATCTGAACGACACAGATCCGATTTTTTCACATGTGACCCAGGCCACTTGGATATGTGGTCCTAAATCCGATGCATATCCGATATTTTCACATGCGACTGCAGTCTGACCGGACAGGTCGCATTCATGCGACCTACACGTCATCAACAAGAGACAAACGTCACTATTCTGCGTTGGCTAATCCCGCCTCTTTGGTGGAAAACAACAACATTTGTACAGTTTTCAGAATTTAAATAGACTTTTATAGAATTGATCAAGCTAATGGTGGATTTGGTAGGGACCTGGATGTTGATCTGTTAGCCTGATTAAATAAAACAGTTTCTATAACTGATTTATAACTTAAACCATCCTGTATTACAAGATTATAAGATTGTTCTGGAAATTTCCAGTAATTTGACACCTTCGGTCTCATTAGTCTGCTGTTAATCAGATTATTGTGTGAGTTCCGCCGCCGCCACAAAAACCACATCGCCAGGTCTCGCCTCATCTCCATAGCAAACTGCACTGATGTTTATGCACCTTGAGCCAGCGCTGAGAGAAGTTGCAGAATTCAGCTGGCTATAAACAATCTAAATAAATATTTATAAAAATGTAGAAAAAGTTTATTAATATGACAAAATAAATATGTGCAAATTATTAAGCCTGAATTAAGAGTTTGGTAATACAGCGGCCGTATCCCAAATGACTGCCTACCGAAGCTCGAGTGCACTATATAGAGTTTAAAAATCCATTACTTCCTAGTAACATGTAGTGCACTTATATAGAAATTAGAGAGACATTTAGGAGTCAACCCTCGTTACCAGGCTACACGTTTTCATTTCAGTTCAGAAACAAAAACACACACGAGACCTCACACTTTAACACTAACCAGATAATTAAACAAACAAACAAACAAAAAAGAAATCATTAAACATGAAGAGTGCGCTTTTTTTGTTTACGTATTACGTAGATGTGCTTATTACGTGTCAATTTGCGCATGCAGGACACTTTTGGGTCGTTTTCCGTTCATATTGGAGATCGCATACAAGTCTCATATAATTGGTAATGTGAACGGCCTAACAAAAAAATCGGATTTCACAACAAATCAGATATGGGTCGTTTCAGGTTGCAGTCTGAACGTAGTGTTAGAGAGACATTTAGGAGTCAACCCTCGTTACCAGGCTACATGTTTTCAGTTCAGAAACAAAAACACACACGAGACCTCACACTTTAACACTAACCAGATAATTAAACAAACAAACAAAAAAAGAAATCATTAAACATGAAGAGTGCGCTTTTTTTTGTTTACGTATTACGTAGATGTGCTTATTACGTGTCAATTTGCGCATGCGGGACACTTTTGGGTCGTTTTCCGTTCATATTGGAGATCGCATACAAGTCTCATATAATTTGTAATGTGAACGGCCTAACAAAAAAATCAGATTTCACAACAAATCGGATATGGGTCGTTTCAGGTTGCAGTCTGAACGTAGTGTAACTTAGACCACTCAACATTTGCATTACTTTGCAAATATGTATGCCATCTGTACGATCAGCCAGCTGCAGAAAATATCAATGAGGCTAGGTACAAGGCTTTCTGTATGGCATCATCAGCCTTGCCAGAATTATCTATCCCCCCAACAAGTGATGCCCTCCACCAGCACTGCAAAAGGGCAAATAATCAGGCTGCAATCATGAGGTCATGTGTGAAACAAAACACTGGCGCTCCCGCTGGATATGGTTGGCATCTGGAAGATGGAAATCTACAAGTGACATGGATGACAAGAAATCCAGCCCCTGACACTGTTCTGCATGTGATACACTGTGGTTGCAGAGGGAGTGCCTGTGAGACAAACAGATGCTCCTGTGTCTCTGCAGGACTCTGTTGTACAGACTTGTGCAGGTGTTCCAGCTGTTCGAACACAAAGGAAACAGAAGAGAAAGAAGATGATAACTGCCCTGACACTGACAGTGAGGAATAGCATGTCATGTGGTTTTTACCTCTATTCTATTCCATTGATATCATTATCATTCATTTTATTATGATGTTTATTTATATATGTATATAAGTTTATGCCAGTCAATGTATACTTGTTATGATTGTTTTTATGTTGTATATAGTTGTGAGTGAATAAATGAACAAATGAATACCTGAATGTTCCTTATTATTGATAATTAGAATTATTTCCATTTATTGATAAAAATGACAACATGAAAAGGTCTACCTTATCACCCACTTGCATCATTGTTCTTTGTGCTATAAATAAAGCACTGTTTGGAATCCATTTAGCCCACTTTAGAAATACATGAATGGTTATCACTGATAATTAAATTGTTTCCATTTATTGATCAAAATGACAACATGAAAGGTCACTTGCATCATTGTTCTTTGTGCTATAAATAAAGCACTATTTAGAATCCATTTGGCCCACTTTAGAAATACATGAATGATCATTATCATTGATAATTAGAATTATTTCCATTTATTGATCAAAATGACAACATGAAATGTCTGCCTTTATCATCCACTTGCATCATTGTTCTTCGTGCTATAAATAAAGCACTGTTAAGAATCAATTTGGCCCACTTTAGAAGGATATTTTGAGAGATTCCTTTATGTTGGTTACATTTGACAACACCAGGCAGGCTGTAATTTTTCCAGTTTGTTGTCGTAAATCGGCTACGCAATTGGTTTAGCACGGTCACGTGGTCACGGTCACGTGGTGTCTCGTGACGTCAAAATCGCATTCAGCTCTGAGGAAAATATTTCTTCAGAAAATGTCTTGATTTAAAAAACGAGTGCGATTCTGTGACGCGGAAAGTTTGCTATAAGTGTAACATAACTTGGTCCTTTTTATCAGCTAAAGAGCATGTGGTTCAGAGACGTCGGAGCGACCTAAAACGAAAACGGGGTTCACCTTATGGTCTATAATGATTGTTAGGAAACATCACATGAGGACAATCAGGGACAGCCAGTTCAGGGAGTTGAAGGGCAGACAGAGCTGCTGACAGACCCTGGGCAAGGCAATCCGGAACATGTAGTTTGTTCCCAGATCCAGGATACACAGAAAGGTGTGTTGTTGAGCAAAATAGGGTTTAAGCAGGTTTCAATTTATAGGTGAAATAAGGCAAAAGAAAAGACATACCGTATAAGGTCATTGCACACATTATCAGTAATTAGTGTTATTCTTTCTTTTCCTTTTCAGATGATGACCAGCCTCCCTGTAAGAAGAAAAGAAAAGGTGCAGCGCTGGACCTACTGTTTGGAGAGACCTTCGAAGTGAAAGCAGCAACAAGATCTTCAAATGAGAAGGCGGCCAGTGATGAAGTTATGAGGTACAGACAGCGTAATACATTGCCTCTCAAGGACAACCCACTGCAATGGTGGAAGGGACAATCAGACCTCCCACTGCTGTCATCTCTTGCAAAAAAATATCTCTGCATACCAGCAACCAGTGTCGCATCAGAAAGAGTTTTTAGCACAGCAGGGGATGTCGTTTCAGTTCAACGCAGTGTTCTCAGGCATGATCATGTCGATCAGCTGATTTTCCTCAAAAAGAATCTTGACAAGTATGAATAAATTCTGAGTTGTGAGATGTAAACAGAAGTCATAAGCACACATACACACACACACACACAAACCAACTCAGGCAGACACACACTATACTTTTGCTGTAAAGCATTGATGATTTCAGACAGAAAAAAATGTTATGAGATGGAGAGAAAGTAATAGTTTTTGTTTAGTGTTTGGAGCTTTTTCTTATTTTCTTTTTTTGGTAAGAAAAGCTAATTACAGACACAAGAAAGATATGTTGCATACTGAAGTCTATGTCTAGCAATGATATATTGCACTTGTTTTACAGTTACTGAAACTCACATGAGTGACTGAAGCAGTAATCATTCTGATTGTTGCCTTTAATAGGCAACTTGCTATAGGCTACTTTTATTTTTGATATCTAACATTATTTTGTGGTCTTTGAGGGAAAGTCAGTATGTATTGTATTTTAAGTATGAGCAGAGTTTGAAAACCTGTTAAGTGAAGCACACCGGATTTCCAGTTTTGTGTTTTGTAATGTATCCCAGCATTACTAATGTAATGTATGTAAAGTATAAATAAACAAAAGGATACTGTTTTGAAATTTCATTTCTGTTTTTCTTCTCAGTAACATGAAGCACTTGGAAGTTAAGTTGTCAATTTGTAATGAATCGAGCCGGACCAGATCGAATCGTGCCAAATCGTTTACTACTTTTTATGAATCGTTCCTGAATCGGATTGTAGCCTGTGAATCGAGATTTGAATCGAACCGTTTTGTGAGTGAAAGATTCACACCCCTAATTACAGGCATTTAGCAGTTGCTCTTATCCAGAGCAATGTATAACAAGTGCAAAAGTCAGGCACAAGAAGTGCTGAACTTCTAGACAAGAAAATTCTAGTGCCAACTGACAAGTGACACAATAACACTTAGTGTAATATTCTGTTTAAGTAATAAACACCCAAGGAAAATAAGGCAACCATACAAATGATCTGACAAAGTACAACTAAATGGAGAAAAATAAAACCCCAACAACTAACACTGAGTCATCATGACCAGGCTAGACAGTGCACAGCCTGGGTTGGTCAAGACTGCTACATGATTACACAGTGAGCAGGGAAGCAGGGCATAGGTGCAGTCTGAAGAGGTGGGTCTTCAGTCTGCGCTTGAAGGTGGCCAGGGAGTTAGCAGTTCTGAACTCAATGGGAAGGTCCACTAACGGGGAGCCAGGACAGACAGCAGTCTTGAGCGGGCTGGGCAGGAGCGTAGAGGAGGGGTCAGGCGACCAGTAGCAGCAGATGGTAGGTCTGGCTGGCATGTAGAGTTGGATCAGTCTCTGGAGGTATGTTGGACCTCATTCCTTGACTGCCTGGTAAGCTAGCACCAACTTTGTAAATTTGATGCGAGCTGTGACAGGCAGCCAGTGTAGGTCAGCAAGCAAAGGGGTAATGTGGGAGGAACGAGGGAGGTTGTAGACCAGGTGTAACCATTCTGGATGAGCTGCAGGGGTCTGGTGGCAGATGCTGGAAGGTCGGCGAGGAGAGAGTTGCAGTAGTCCAAGCAGGAGAGGATCGGTCTTTGGACCAGGAGTTGAGTAGAGTAGGTGGTGAGGAAGGGGTGGATCTTTCAGATGTTGTAAAGGAGAAATCTGCACGTCCGGGTCACTGGATGTTTGTCGAAGAGGACAGTCTGTTGTCAAACATCACCCCTTGGTTCAATACAACACATTATTCAATGTTTTACCTTATTCCTTCTCACAACATTTAAAAGATGTTTAGGGAATGAAGACACCAAGTGATGAAGCATTTCAGGTCTTATTTTGTCCCATTCTTCCTGTAAACTGGCCCAAGGTGTGCAAAAGTACAGGGTTGTTGATGTTATAGTTTCATTTCAAAATTCTTCACACATTCTCTACTGGGGACAAAGCAGACAGGCACCCTCTTTTACCCCAGCCATGCCTTTGTAATGTGTGCAGAATGTGGTTTTGCATTGCCTTGTTGAAATACCCTTGGGAAAATTGTTGTCTTGAAGGCAGCATATTTGCTCCAAATCTCAATGTGGTTTTCTGCATTAATGCTGCCATCACAGAAGTGTAAGTTACCTTTGCCAAGAACACTGACACAACCCCATACCATGACAGAACCTGGCCTTTGGACTTGTTGCTGGTAAGAGCAAGTAATGTTTCCATTTTGCACAGTAAAGTTTTAACTGGCATTTATGGATGTAACTCCATATTGTAGTGCTTGATAAACGTTTGCCAAAGTAATCTTGAGACCATGTGGTTATATCAGCTATAGATAAATGATGGTTCTTGATGCAGTGCCAGCTGAGGGATTGGCGATCACGGGTCCAAGCTTAGGCTTGAGCCCTTGCCCTTTACACACTGAAATTCCTCCAGATTCCTTGAATCCTTTAAATTGCGTCATGCACTGTAGAGGGTGAAGTATCCAAATCCGTTCCTATCTTTCTTTGAAGAACTTTGTTTTTTAAACAGTTCAATAATTTTCTCATACATTTGTTGACAAACTGGAGATCCCTGGCCCATCTTTGCACCTCAAAGTCTCAGCTTTTTCTGGACACTGATTTTGTACCAAATCATGATTACAATCACCTGTTAACATCAGCTGTTTCAGATCACATCATTATTTAATTGCTTTACCTCATTACTAGCCCTTAATTTCCTCCCTCGCCACTTTTTTTTGGAATGTGTTGCATGCCTGAAATACAGGAATGGAAGTACTGTATATTAACAACTGTAATGAAGTTGACCAGACAAAACAAAAATGTCTTGTGTTAATGCTGTCTGCAATGAAATACAAGTCAAAGTAAATTTAGAAATCACTGCTTTTTTATTTGCATTTTCCATTCTGTCCCAACTTTTTCTGACTTGGGGTTGTACTTCTGTAATGTAAGAGGATTTTTGTAAATGGGATGTCGGAGAGAACTATTTACTACAGCCCAGAAATCAAATGTTTCTCTCTCAGCATATGGTCAGTAACTCACAGCTACAGTGTTCTACAGCTTATTTTTTGATGATGTACTAATGAGTAATTGGATTCAATGTGGTCTTCCGCCTCAGGATCTGAGGTGTTGTGCATTCTGAGATGGTTTGCATCCCATCACAATAGTACAGAGTGATTATCGGAGTTACTGTAGCCTTTCTGTTAGCTCTACCAGTCTGGCCTTTCTTCATTGACCTCTCTCATTAACAAGGCATTTCCACCCACAAAACTACTACTTATTGGATGTTTTTCTTTACTGCACCATTCTGAGTAAACTCTAGAGACTGTTGTACATGAAAATCCCACGAGATCAATTGTTGTAAATATACTCAAACCAGCCTGGAACCAACTATGTTTAAAATAACTGAGATCACTTTTTTTCCTCATTCTGATGTGAACATTACCAGAAGCTTCTAGCCCATATCTGCATGATTTTATGATAGTCACTGCTATCACACAATTGGCTAATTAGATAATTGCATGAATGGGCAAGTGTACAGGTGCTTCTAATAAAGTGGTCCGTGCATGTAAAAGTGTAATCTACAAATATTTGTATTAAATTGAAAAAGTTTCCACTTTATATAAACAATAGACCTCATTTGTCAAACTGGATATGAAAGGATTTATTAGTAACTCATTTGCAGGAGCTTTTATATAAGGAATTTGGTATTAGTTTAAAAAAAACCCTGTACATTTTCAAGGCTTCTGAATTCAATGAAAAATACAGGACAGAGACAACACAAACATTAAGATAAATAAAACTAGTCATTCAATTACGACAGAAGAAACTGCCACTGTACAAACAAAGGACAGGTTGGTCTGTCTGTGCAGAGCCATAAACAAATCCCTCAGCTGATGGAAACATATGGTCAACCTCAGAAAGAAAGGATGTTTTAAAAAAAAAAAAGCCTGGTATGGGTTTGTTGGTTTTTTTTTAAGGAATAGCTGAAACAAAACTATTTAAAAATAATTTCCTTGTGTGAAATATTTGGTATTGATATTTGGTACAGTGTAGATTTTTTTTTCCTGTTTTGAAGTCAAATCATTTTTCTTTTCACCTGGCTTAATTCACATATAATTAACCTTTTCTGTAATTTGTCTGTAGGTTTTCACCTTCTCAAGTGCTGTTACACTGCTACTGTATATGGCAAAGTCTAAATACCACGACTTCTACTTCTGAGGAAGTTTTGCCATTTACTCATCATTTCAGCACAGTGAGGTTTGCCTTTCGTGGAGGGGTTTTTTTTTTGGGGGGGGGGGGAGGGTCATCAAATGCTAATCAGCATGCACACGCCTGGTAATTTACAGGTGATTACCCTTCATCAACACACACACAAGTAAGAAGAACATCAGCATTTCCAAAACCTTTGTAAATCAGGTAGAAACTGTTAGTTCGGTTTGGCTTATGCACATATTTAAAAACAAAATCTGCATATTACATTTAATATAAGCAACTTATTTTCATTAAGAGACATATAACAGTGTACCTGTCCTTACTGCCCCATATGTTTCTATTAACCGTAAAATGTAGCATGCTTCACAGTACTGTCCAATTTATATATCTTTTTTTTATCTCATATAATTATTTGTCACATTTTTAAAAGTTATTATTTTAAACCACATTTTATTTACATATATAGGGAAGCTTACATAATGAACCTGGTCACAAAAGAGAAGAGATGAAGTAGTAACAAATAATAAAGTAAGCCAGCTGTAAACTCTGCTTCACCACTTGCTATAATCAAATATGACATGGGGCTCACCATGCTTTGTTGCAGTGAAAATACTAATAACAGCCTGCCATACAAACAGAAATCATGTTTCACTACTTCATGTACAGAAAAGTAAGACATTTCTTTATTAAGTATTAATTTCGTCCGAATGTGCATACTGTCATAATAATGCTTTTCCATACAAATCAGTCCATTGCTTCTGAATATTTTTTCGCTCTATGTTTTGTCCATTATTTCAGCTACAGCACAATCTGTCATCAAAGAACTTGTCATCAAAAAATTTTGTCGCTTCTGCATTAGTGTGTAGGTACAGAATCTATATTTCCCATCAACCAACATCACAAAACCTGGTCATATGTCCAAATGATTACCCACATCTTTTTCCTATTTCACCAAATTAATAACACTACTTAAGTTCTGCTTGTGATTAGATTAGATAAAACTTTATTGATCCCTTTGGGAGGGTTCCCTCAGGGAAATTATGTGTGTGTGTGTGTGTGTGTGTGTGTGTGTGTGTGTGTGTGTGTGTGTGTGTGTAACTGTTTGTCTTGTGTGAACTATTATTGCCTCTAGTCTGTGTGTTTCTTGCCTTGTAATCTCACTTCATGATTGTTGCATCTACATTTTTTCTTATTTTATTTGATAAATAGCCTGCACTTGTATCCACCTCCATCTCCAGCCCCTGACAGTAGGCAAAAAATATTAAATTTTCCATAACCGCTTATCCTGTGCAGGGTCGTGGGCAAGCTGGAGCCTATCCTAGCTGACTATGGGCGAGAGGCAGGGTACACCCTGGACAAGTCACCAGATCATCGTAGGACTGACACAGGGACAACCAACCATTCACACCTATGGTCAATTTAGAGTCACCAATTAGATTAACCTGCATGCCTCTGGGGGGAAACCAGAGCACCCAGAGGAAACCCACACAGACACAGGGAAAACATGCAAACTCCACACAGAAAAGCCCCCGTTGGCCATTGGGCTCAAACCCAGAACCTTCTTGCTGTGAGGTAACAGCGTTTAACCACTACACCAACACTACACCATGCTGCCAGAGCAGCATTTAGATCTTCAAACATTCACTTTACAAAAAAATGTATTTTAAATACAATTCTTGTATGCCATTAAAGAAAATAACATTAAGTAATAGACCACATTGCAGATAAAAGCCAGAGCTAAGGGACAGAAGCAACTGAGACCCAAAGTATGCAGAAGATCCACTGTAAATTCTGCTTGGAACAACCAACCAGCTGTTTTTCTTGTAAAACTGCACCACATAAACCTGAGTTTTATTGACCCAGTTTTAAAGGCAAAGACCGGTCACCAAATATACAGTACCAGTCAAATTTTAGACACACCTCCTCAATCAGAGGTTTTTCTGTATTTTGACCATTTTCTAAATTGTAGAAAAATACTGAAGACTATGAATCTACGAAAACACATGGAACATATATAGAGGATATTACATGGTTGTGCAAAGATATGAAGTTTACAGTGGTGCTTGAAAGTTTGTGAACCCTTTAGAATTTTCTATTTTTCTGAATAAATATGATCTAAAACATCATCAGATTTTCACACAAGTCCTAAAAGTAGATAAAGAGAACCCAGTTAAACAAATGAGACAAAAATATTATAGTTGGCCATTTATTTATTGAGGAAAATGATCCAATATTACATATCTGTGAGTGGCAAAAAGTATATGAACCTCTAGGATTAGCAGTTAATTTGAAAGTGAAATTAGAGTCAGGTGTTTTCAAATCAATGGGATGACAATCAGGTGTGAGTGGGCACCCTGTTTTATTTAAAGAACAGGGATCTATCAAAGTCTGATCTTCTGTAGAAGTGTATCATGGCACGAACAAAGGAGATTTCTGAGGACCTCAGAAAAAGCATTGTTGATGCTCATCAGGCTGGAAAAGGTTACAAAACCATCTCTAAAGAGTTTGGACTCCACCAATCCACAGTCAGACAGACTGTGTACAAATGGAGGAAATTCAAGACCATTGTTACCCTCCCCAGGAGTGGTCGACCAACAAAGATCACTCCAAGAGCAAGGCGTGTAATAGTCAGTGAGGTCACAAAGGACCCCAGGATAACTTCTAAGCAACTGAAGGCCTCGCTCACATTGGCTAATGTTAATACTAATGTTAATATGTTCATGAGTCCACCATCAGGAGAACACTGAACAACAACAGGGATGTGATTTGGGGCTGGTGAAATTATCTGAAAATTTTAGCCGGGGGTCTGGGGGCTGCAGGCCCCCAGCTGGTCCAGGCAGCGCCCTGGTGGGGGGACAAGGGGGGGCGAAGCCCCCTGAAGCTCCTGGGTTCTGGGGTTTTCTGACTTAAAAATTCTACTAAAATGGCAAGCAAACACACAAGAAAAAAACTTGTCATGATTAACAAATTCAAGCCAATTTAATGGTCAACATGCAACTCTGAGCCCCTATAGTAAATTCAATTATTCTTAACTGACAAAAAGCCAAAACATGAAACCTAAAAATGTCATTCTAAATTAAATCATCTGCATTAGAATAAATAGAAAATTGTACAAGGAAAAACAAAATTTATGCTTTCAAGTACTGTAGAAGTTGAACATACCTAAATGTGCCTTTTCAAACAAACATGATGCAACATAAGAATTCATCCACAAGTCTTCAGGAACTCTCAAAGAAAAAAGATGCTAGCATCCATGTTCAGTTCCAGCACATCAGTCACTTTTTTTCTGCAGTTTCTACTCTAGCAATGGCAACTTCATATACATAACTCTATAGTGTTCACTCACCAAAGGATAATCATAACTCCACAGTGTTCATTCACTTAAGGATAATCATAACTCCAGTGTTCACTTATTTAAGGATATTCAAAACTACTGTGTTCACTCACTTAGGTTTCGTTTCTATCCCGGGCTCCAGCCCGACTTTGGACGCCCGTAGCTCGGGCAGGGGAGGTCCAAGCATCCCCAAACTTGACAGCCAGAGACCTCTGCCCTCTCCCCAAAGAACCAGCGTGGGCAGAGCGCGCTAGCCCCGCGCCTCGGGACGAAGAGCCACGGTGCTCGGCTTCAGTTTCGCTTTCCCATCGGCGGCTCCAGCCTGACTTTGCACGCTCGTAGCTCGGGCAGGGGAGGTCCCAGCTGCCCCAAACTTGACACCCAGAGGCCTCTGCCCTCTCCCCAAAGAACCAGTGCGGGCAGGGCGCGCTAGCCCCGCGCCTCGGGACGTAATTCGCCCTGAGGCGAGCCGCGGCGCTCCGCTTAGGTTTCGTTTCTATCCCGGGCTCCAGCCCGACTTTGCACACTCGTAGCTCGGGCAGGGGAGGTCCCAGCATCCCCAAACTTGACACCCAGAGACCTCTGCCATCCCCCCAAAGAACGAAATCGCTGAACAAATGTCTCACAGTCTTATGTCCAACGTCTGTAGCAACCTCTTTCTCCAACCATTCCCAGCGGAACTTGTTTTTCGCTATTCTGTCGATTTCTTTAACTCGATTTGCATCTTTACGTTCGATCACTGCCATCTTTCAACTCTTTGTTTGAAGCGAGCTTATGTACAGCTAACAAGCGCATTCATTGGTTGTTACAGAGCGATGGGCCAATCATGTACCTCATTTCATCTCAATGACGGAATTACTGAAAGTCGGAACGAATAGGACACGAATGCGGATTTTTGAGCGAAAAATCGGAAAAAAAATTTTTTTCAAATTTTGAGGTGAAAAAAGCGGAATTCCGCGAATTCGCGGAAA
Source organism: Neoarius graeffei (assembly GCF_027579695.1). Classification (NCBI taxonomy): domain Eukaryota; kingdom Metazoa; phylum Chordata; class Actinopteri; order Siluriformes; family Ariidae; genus Neoarius; species Neoarius graeffei. The sequence continues at coordinate 26,726,768 of NC_083580.1, read as the reverse complement.
AATCACTTCCCTGCAACAATGGTGTGCATGGCAGGATTGCAAGGAGAAAGCCACTGCTCTCCAAAAAGAACATTGCTACTCATCTGCAGTTTGCTAAAGATCATATGGACAAGCCAGAAGGCTATTGGAAAAATGTTTTGTGGATGGATGAGACCAAAATAGAACTTTTTGGTTTAAATGAGAAGTGTTATGTTTGGAGAAAGGAAAACACTGCATTCCAGCATAAGAACCTTATCCCATCTGTGAAACATGGTGGTGGTAGTATCATGGTTTGGGCCGGTTTTGCTGCATCTGGGCCAGGACGGCTTGCCATCATTGATGGAACAACGAATTCTAAATTATACCAGCGAATTCTAAAGGAAAATGTCAGGACTTCTGTCCATGAACTGAATCTCAAGAGAAGGTGGGTCATGCAGCAAGACAACGACCCTAAGCACACAAGTCGTTCTACCAAAGAATGGTTAAAGAAGAATAAAAAGTTAATGTTTTGGGATGGCCAAGTCAAAGTCCTGACTTTAATCCAATCGAAATAATGTGGAAGGACCTGAAGCGAGCAGTTCATGTGAGGAAACCCACCAACATCCCAGAATTGAAGCTGTTCTGTATGGAGGAATGGGCTAAAATTCCTCCAAGCCGGTGTTCAGGACTGATCAACAGTTACCAGAAATGTTTAGTTGCTGTTATTGCTGCACAAGGGTGCACCAGATACTGAAAGCAAAGGTTCACATACTTTTGCCACTCACAAATGTGACACCTCACCGAATCCAGGGACGCATGTTGGCCGAAACGAATCCGAGATAATCGCAAAAGAAGCATTTTTTTTTCGAAATTTGTGATTTTCATTTTTTTCCATCATGTGCAAGTTGAGATCTTGAAGAATGCAATCAGTATTTCAGACAATAGATTGTTTTGTTGGAAAAGCATACATTTTTTGTTGCAAATTGTCTCGTTTTTGTCAGGACTGTAGCCTGCAGGGGTGTGTGGGTAAATTACCATATGGGCCATTCACATGATGATTTGTCTTTTTTTTTCGCGAATCAGCTGTATGATACGAGCTGAGCTCGTGGCTACTTAAGCTGCATACAGGCATGTAGTTTCACTATGGAATGAGCAAGCTAAACAGAGCGCAGAGGAGCTGAAACACCGCGAAGCAAACAGACACACGGTATTTACATCGGAGATAACCATTTCTAGCAAAAAAAAACCAACCAAAAGGAAGTGTTCTAGGACTACATTATTCCATCGGAGGCATTGGTGTGTGCAAGGCGAAGTTTCTCTTTCTGATGGGGTAAGTTTATTAATCTAAGGCTGTTTGGTTCTTTTTGCATGTAACGGAGTGTTGTGGTTTGGTTACATGAAACTAGCGTTGTTAGTTGTGTTATCATCGTGCTATCTTTCTTTCTTATGGTGTGAGTATTTTGTTATTTTTGCATGTAACGGAGAGTGTTGTGGTTTGGTTAAGCCTAGGTCACAACCGGACGTACGATTTTTTGGCCGTGCGATTTTTGGCGTTTCCCAAATCACTGCGGTTTTTTTTGTTCATGGAGAAAGATGCGTGTTGGCCGTAAGTTTGTCTTGCAACCTGAAAAAAAACATAAGCGCCCGTAGAGTTTGTTTGACATGACAAAGAACCTCTGCGGCCGGTCTGCGGCTCGAAAATCAGCACGTTTCACGCGCGCCCTCCGTGCGTTTCTTGCGTTTTTTGCACGTAGACCGGCCGTAGGAGCACATACGGCCGGTTGTGACCAAGGCTGTACATGAAACTAGCGTTATGTTAGTTGTGTCATCATCGTGCTATCTTTCTTTCTTATGGTGTGAGTAATTTTTCAACCACAAAACATTAAAGTATACTTTAGGACTTATTTTTGTACTTCATAATTGTTTTGGGCATACTTTGCATGGAAGGAAAATTGACGTGGTGATCTTTGTTTACATGAAAGTAGCATCGTGCTAGCTAGTAGGGGGTAGGGCTTTCCTTAATGTCATGCAAATGAGCACCATTATGTGCCCACCCTGCACCCAGAGTAGCTGAGATGGAAAACTTTGAGGGCGATTTTCTCCCTTTTCTGTTTTAAGAAGTATACACTTTCAAAAGGCCACACATTTTTCAAATATTGTCAGATCTCCACATGGAAGGCATCATTGGAAAGCTTAGAAACTGTACTTCCTGAATCTGTCAATAACTCAAAATGCCCCCGGGCGGACATGTGTCCCTGGATTCCGTTATCTGACACAAATATGTAATATTGGATATTTTCCTCAATAAATAAATGACCAAGTATAATATTTTTATCTCATTTGTTTAGCTGGGTTCTCTTTATCTACTTTTAGGACTTGTGTGAAAATCTGATGATGTTTTTGGTCATATTTATTCAAAAATATAAAAAATTCTCAAGGGTTCACAAACTTTCAAGCACCAGTGTATCTTTGAGTGGTGAATATATTCATGAGTGAGTGAAGCAAATGAGTGAAAATATTTTCAACACAAGAAGGCAAACTTCATATCTTCACACCACTGTGTAATGTTCTTTATATATGGACACATACACGCAAAAAAAAGTTAAATCACAAGTATCTTAATTTTGAACTGGTTCACCATTTTGACAGCACATGTCTAGTCAGCAGGAAAACACTGGGAACACATCAAAGTGAAATACCAGAAAATGTGTCATTCAGATATGTTTTTTGGATGAAAAATGCTAGTTTTTCAATACGAGTTGTTCATATCTTCAAGCCAATATGTGATATTCTTTTTATTATATAGAGACACATTGACAAACAACAAGTACCCAAATTTATCAAAACAATTAATCAATTTCCTCACAAGTGACAGAGATTTATGTCACAGTTTTGGTTCTCCATGTCCCAGATGTAATTCGTATTTAAAGTACGAGTTGTGTATTTCCCAGTAAAACACTTGTGTCCATATAATATATGGAATTATGTGATAAACAAAAAAAAAAAAACACAAGTTTCATATTTTAGATTCTTCAAAGTAGCCACTGTTTACCTTGATGACAGCTTTGCACACTATTGCAATTATATGTTGGGGATGTAGCTCGGTGAAAGCATGCACGTCTCGCATGTATGAGGTCCAGGGTTCAAGCATCTGCATTTTCACTTGCAAGTTTTAATTATTTGGGGCAGCTATGTCCCAAACCCCCAACTACACTGGCCACTGCTGTGTGTGTGTGTTCACTGTTTCAGATGGGTTAAATACAGAGAAAGAATTTTCACTGTGCTCTAATTTATACGTGACAAAGGCTGCTGCTGCTTATCTTAACCAGCTTCGTGAGGTAATCACCTGGAATGCTGTGACTTTTTTTTTTTAAATAAAGTTAATGGGTTTTTTTCCTCACCATCTTAATATGTTTGAGACCATCAAAGAGTAAATAATAAAAATACAATAAATAGCCTTATTTGTATTCCATATTAGGTCAAGACTCACTCAAAGTAAAGAGAAACAACAGTATCCTTACTTTAAGACATGAAGTGTGTTTGACTTGATAAAGGGGAAAAAAAACCATACTGAATTAGAAGGTGTGTCCAAATGCTTGTTTGATACTGTAGATATACTACTTGTAGCCCATTTTCAATATGCAACTTCAATATTTGAGGTTTGGGGTTTTTTTTGTTTGATTAATTTTACATTTTATTTCTTTACATATGTCAAAGACATTTGCACAGTACTATGTAGAACTTAATGTAAACACAGCCAATGTTGGAATACCTAACCCAAATATGTTGGAAGCTAGGAAGTGAGGAAAAAAATTGTAGGCTGTCTGAGGGTCTTCGAAGAATTTTGAGGTCCTCTCAACCCCCTACCTCCCTTTGTTTCTCCAAGTATCTAAGTATCTGTCGGAATAAGGAGTTGAATGTGGGATTTTGGGAAATGGTTTTAAAATAAGCCACATTGCCCTCTATTTTGCCTGGTGCATTAAAGAGATTTCCTGAGGCACACTTTGAAAGAACTTTTACTAAAGCTTCTTTGCTGAAGATTATGGCTAATCTATTCAAATATACATCCAGGAAGAAAAGTCTGTCCCTCATTAGCATCCAATCTACAAAACAATTTGTCACATTCTGCATCAGACTGCTGGTCAATATACTGGAGTTTTCTTTAATTCAGACTGAGGAATTCCTTCCATATTTCTGGGTCGATGTTTCAACCAACCTCTTTTTATCAGGAATACTTGGTGTCTGAGATCTTCTTCCACAGCAGCGTTTTGAGGTTATTTAACATAAGTGAGTGATGCACCTCCATTTGCGAGGCCAGGCCACTCAGTGTCATGCAGGTGCGTAGTTGCTTGTTCAAGTCCTCCATCAAGTCAGATGGTGTTCCAAAGAATAGGAAATCCCTCAGGAGGGCACACACTTTAGCCAGATTTGGTCGCACCACTTCCACATTGCACTGTTTGGCCAGGCGGTCACAAGTGGCTGTGCAGTCGCTCCCAAACGTGCAGTCAGTGTTGACTTGGCAAGCTCGTCCTCTCAGGAATGCCCGTACAGTGGCTTCCGGTACCACACTTCCCAGGTCAGGCATCTTGCAGTCATAGCTGGTGCTGTAGCCCACTCGTTGGGGTGTGGCATCACACATGTAAAAAGTGCCATAGGAACCGTGGAAAAGCTCTTCAACCATTTCTAGCAGACCAATTGCAACGCGAGCACGGCGTGGCCAGGCCGGAGCCAGCCAGTGGTTCAGGGAGCTGCTTAGCGCTTTGGGCACCAGGGGGTGGAGCCAGGATGGTATATTTACACTGAAGAGGGTGCTGTGGGCCACATGTTCTGTAGTGTAAAGTTGGCCACAAAAGCCCAAAAGACGGGGTGCATGCTCTTTATCCTGTAGCACCAGAGTCAAGATAAACTCATTAATGTGCAGCAGAGCCCATACTGACTTTGCTTCAGCTAAAGACACTTTACCATCGGAATTGACATCGGCCAGTGAGACAATGCGCAGCACAAGTGAGCCAAGAGACAGCTGTTCACCCAGACTGCTCTACAGAGAAGCAAGAAAGATAAAGAGACAGACCGAAATAAAGCAACAAAGAAAGACATGGAAAGAGAAAATTATTTTTTCAGTTAGTGTTGCAATGTTATGCATACAAACACTTTACATGTACTATTTTTAGACTATTTCACTTTTCTTGGCAGTTTACTGTACATGCACCATAATATTTCATGCCAATAAAGAAAAACAAGTGTGTGTGTGTGTGTGTGGGGGGGGGGGGGGGGGGATGTCCCATAATGTCTAGCTAGGGGGTATGTAATTTTATTAAAGACTAAATAAAATATTACAGTCAACATTTTGCTTTTAGTTATAGGTTATATATGTAGTTTTTATATATATATATATATATATATATATATATATATATATATATATATTTTTTTTTTTTTTTTTTTTTAAAGTCTTGACCATATAATACAAAAAACATTTGAAATCTAGTTAACAGAGACCCATTGGGTTCAGATCTATGAGTGGAATATTCAGAAACAAGAAGCATTATTCGCTTGAATTTGTATTTGCAGATTGTATGACTTAGGTTTTATACATTGTTGCTGTCAATGCTATGATATTTAAGTTTAATGCTGTGGGTAAATAGTAGATGTAGACAAGTATATGGCAACCCTAGTTTTGTGTAAAAAGAAAAAAAAAGTCTGTGGACAGAAATACCTTGAGAAAAGAGTGCAGCATCTCTCGGAATTCATCCACAGATGTGCCACGAGTAGGTTTATCATACAGACTGGCATCACGCTGAGCATCATGTAATCCGCACTTTACTACCACAGCTTTTTCTTTCCACACGGCACTGTATACCTGCAAAACACATACACATTTGTCTTACAATCCTTGATAAGGACTGACATTTATTAATACCACTCATTAATGATTTGCCACGCCTACATCTAACCCTAACCTTAACCTCACTAACCAACAGAAAACATTGTAAATAAAATCTAAATAAGTTGTAGTGTATATGTTAATGTATGTAGTATGAGATTATGTGACTTTGGTCTTTGGTTGTTTGTCCAATAAGCTGAGCAGTTTTACCTTTTGCAGGTTCAACTTCAAACAAAAGGGCATTTTTCTGTGCTCAAACATCTGAGTGCATGACTAGTAATACTCCAAGTATTGCAAGTAACTGAAAATGTACCTTAGTTAAGCTATTGCCTACATAAATATGCTAGCTGTGTCACTTATATATTTACTTTGCACTCCTTAGCCAAACCAAAAATGTGTTTTTTGATGCATTTTCATGAGGCCTTTGCCTTGCACTTCACTGCATTAATTTTGGCTTGAACCACCAAAAGCAATACTTTTGGGGTCACAGTAACTGAAAGAATGAAGCAGACTAATAATCCTGAGGGAACGCTCACATACTGTACATTAATTATTGCATGTGCATATTACATGTAGTAGGCAGGATATAGTATACTGAAATAACCAAGTCAAAATGAAGCACTGATCATTAGGTGAAGATAAATTATGTTACCTTTTAAATGAATGATATAGGTTGTGAATGTGTTTACCTGGTGTGTAGGCAATGTGGAGAGGCAGTGCTGTAGAGTTAGAGTCTTCTCCTCACACAAAGACTGACACACAGAGCCAGAAATAATTCCCTTTCGATAGTGCTCACACTGACACACACACAAACACACTTATAAGCAAGCTTGTTATTATGTAAGTACAACATACATGATATTATACTTTGACACAACAAAAATAAGCATTGTCTGAATATGTACATTACATTTCAATTTTCATTTTATAAAAGTACAATTACTGAACCTTAAAAATGACTGTTTATTTCACCTGTTCAGACTCAGCAGCATATAACAAAACAAAATCTATGAAACAGAGTTTAACAAAATTACATCTGGCTAATTAAACAAGGGGGCATGACTGAAACACAGGGCTTTTCCCAATCAGCTGTTAGCAAGTTGTGCTCTCCGACTAGCTCTGTGAAGCCCAATGTAAAACTTGAATCCTGCATGCTACACTTCCCAATCGCCATGGTGATTTCTTTCAATCAGATTTAATTAAGGGATGGAAGTCTGCCTAAGTGCAGATGAGAGTTCACTGTATGCATGCACGTGTGTGTATGCTCATTATATAGGGGCCTTTCACATGAGGTTATCATAACTGTGGATTTGTTCATACGGCCATATTGCCAGGCAAGCGTTGTGTTTGACAACAACCGGCACAAGTGTATGCGAGTGATTGTAAGCCCAATTCAGTAAACATCAACAGATAAACCTGTAGAAGTTACGTATAAAAGAACAATGCCAGACACATGTACTGCTTTCGGATGTCATAACAGACGTAGGAATAAGCCTGGGGAAGCACAGTGGTGTAGTGGTTAGCACTGTCGAGGTTAGCACTGTTGCCTCACAGCAAGAAGGTTCTGGTTCGAGCCCAGTGGCCGACAGGGGCCTTTCTGTGTGGAGTTTGCATGTTCTCCCCGTGTCTGTGTGGATTTCCTCCAGGTGTTCCAGTTTCCCTCCCCCACAGTCCAAAGACATGCAATTTAGGCTCATTGGTGGCTCTAAGTTGACCGTAAGTGTGAGTATGAATGGTTGTGTGTCTATGTGTCAGCCCTACAATGACCTGACAACTTGTCCAGGGTGTACCCCGCCTCTCGCCCGTAGTCAGCTGGGAAAGACTCCAGCTTGCCTGCGACCCTGCACAGGATAAGCAGTTATGGATAATGGATGGATGGATAGATAGATGGAGATAAGCCTGGTTTAACTTTGCACCACTTCCTGGTGAACCCAGAAAGACAAGTGTAGCAGCTGGGGCATGGTCAAGCATCAGTTTGTGAATGGAGGGTGAGACCAGGGAAGGTGAGTGGTTAACTGATGAGGCCTGTGGTTAACTGGTGTGTGTTTTTGCAGTGATGATGGAGGGCTGATAAGGAGGGAGAGAACGGAGAGGTGGGGTTTGTCTCCCGAGCGGCGCACCCATGTGTCACGCGTGCGTGCGTGCGTGTGTGTAGCATCTAGTAGACTCCGCTGAAAAGCTTAAAAATACAAAAGAACAAATTTACCACAATTACCCATTTGCCTGTGCTTTAGTGTTCCACCCATTCCCAGGGATGTTTACAATGAGAAAAATGGTGAGCTGCAGTTAAATGGGAAGACTGGATGCCAACACAGCATTCCCATGTGTGTGTGGAGAACATTTTATATCAGGTTAGTATAAAAGGTTAGTTCCTGTTTTACTGCACCTGTTAGAAATAATTTGTAGCTCAAGGCCATTCAGTTAAAATCCCATAGATCTAACCTAGGCATACTCAAGTGAACATTCAACAAGTCTGTAAGTTGGCATAACATTGACAGAACTTTGGTCAAGATAGTAAAGCTTTTAACAGGTAGCATGGTCTGGCACAACTCAGTATAGTCTACTGGTAGACACACAAGCATGTCATACTTAGCAACTCTACTGCACTACAAAAACACATGCCAAATGTATGAATGTTAAAATGTATATCTGGATGTGGGCTTTGGACACGATATATTTTATATATCCACCTGTGTGCAATCAAAGTGTCACATTGATCTGTCACATGATGTCTGTATAAATCAACCTGTTCTAGAAGGGCCCTGAGTCTGCAACACGACTAAGCAAGCAACATAAAAACCAAGGAGTACTCCAAACATGTCAGACAAAAGTTGAGAAGTATGGCTCCGGGTTGGTTTATAAAAAAAATATCCCAAACTTTGAATATCCCACAGAGCACCATTAAATGCATTATAGCATAATAGAAAGGTCACCACTACAAACCTGACAAGAGAAGGCCGCCCACCAAAACTCACAGACCAGGCAATGAGGGCATTAATCAGAGATGCAGCAACAAATACACTAAATATAACACTGAAGGAGTTTCAAAGATTCAGTGGAAATGGGAGTATCTGTCCATAGGACCACTTTAAGCTGTACTCTCCACAGAGTGGGACTTTATGGAAGAGTGGCCAGAAAAGAAAAAAAAAGTAATTGCTTAAGAAAACATGTTGAGTTTGCCCAACAGCATGTGGCAGAGTCCCTAAATTCATGGAAGAAGATTCTCAGGTCAAATGAGACTAAAATTTATCTTTTTGACCATCGTGGGGAAACGCCATGTGTGGCACAAACCCAACACCCTGAGAACACCATTCCTACAGTGAAGCATGGTGGTGGCAGCATCATGCTGTAGGGATGCTTTACATCAGCAGGGACAGGAAAGCTGGTCAGGACTGAAAGAAAGGTGGATGGCCCAGGGCAATTCTGGAAGAAAACCTGTCTGAGTCAGCCAAAGGATTGAGACAGGGATGAAAGTTCATATTCCAGCAGGACAATGACCCTTAACATACTGCTGAAGCTACACTGGCGTGACTTAAAGGGAAACATCTAAATGTCTTGGAATAGCCTAGTCAAAGCCCAGACCTTAATGCAATTGAGAATCTGTGGCATAACTTGAAGATTGCTGTACACCAGTGGTTCTCAAACTGGGGGGCGTGCCTGACACTTGGCGAGTGGGGCGTGTGGTCACAGACCGCTTAGTGGCAAATGCAAGGGGCTGGTTTACAGTTGCACCAACAAATAATGAACGTCTTTGTCTTCAGTCCAGCCAAAGAAAATGGAGAGTTATTATTTGAAATCTCAGCAAGGAACTTTTATAGACACACCTCAAATACATAAGAGATCACAGACATCGGAAACACATCACTGTGCAATCGAGTCGAGCTTGTACCATTGCAGCTTTCATATAGCCCACCTGTTCCCTTACATCCTTCTGGGTAACACTGATGCAGGAGTACCCCCAGCTCTATGACGTTGCCTTAAAAATTCTCCTACCTTTTACGTCAACATACTTGTGTGAGGCAGGCTTTTCAAAACTGATCGTGCTCAAAACTAAGTACCGCAACTGCGCACAGATTGAGGATGACCTGAGGCTGTGTTTAACTAAAATTGAGCCGAGAATTCAAGAACTCTACCAAACAAAGCAGGCTCATGTGTCACACTGAGACATTCGTTAACACTACCTTCGGTAGAGTTTTTTTGCTCGTTCATGTCAGTGTTGTTTTCGTTAACGATGACGAAATGATTTCATTAACGCACCTTTTTTCATGACTAAAACGAGACAGTGATGAGCTAAACATAACTCTTTGATCACGAAATTATGACGAGACGTATCTGTTGTTTTCGTTGACGAGACGAGACGAAAATGTTAGTGGGTTGGCTATAGGACTATCAAAATGCATGGCGTTTCTTCCAACGGTGCGTGCAACGGTGCGTGCACGCGAAACATTAATGTCTGCATCGCGCATATGACGGAGTGTGCGAGGGAGAGCGAGAGACTGTGTGTGTGCCTGTTCATGTAGCGCATGCTAGACAAAGAGCATCCTGATTGGTTTACAGACATCCAAACTCATTTCAGGAAGGTGTTGCGACACATGACTTTTTTTCCCATTAGTGGGGGTATAGACATATAAACATAGACGCTGCCTTCTGCGTAGAATCATACGTCATCCTCGCCGCCATATTGGATGTGGCAAAGTGGAGACTCTTCAACTGTCTCTGGTATAGCGTCTAGACAGTAGCCGAGAATAAAGATGCCTCATTCATGTGCTGCGTTTAACTGTACCAACAGGTTTACCGTCCAAACGAGATCACATGGGATTACTTTTCACAGGTGAGACTAGAAAAATACTTTTCATTGTATTTGGTCATTATAATGTAATTTTACGAACAGATTTTTCTGACTTTGTGGCTAATATGAAGTCTCGCGCATAATAGCCGCTCAGTGAAACCTGTCTCCAAACAACGAAGTATTTCCTTTGTAACTACGCTGATTGTTGTTAGTTGCTTAGCTAACTTTTCACATACTATGTAGGTTTCCCAAAAATAAAGACATGAAAAAGCAGTGGGAGACAGCTGTGCGACGGGAAGGGTTTTCTGCTACTCCGTCATCCATGCTCTGCAGTGAACACTTCAGAACGGAGGATTTTGACAGAACAGGTCAGACAGTCAGGATCAGAGAGGGAGCTGTTCCTTCAGTCTTCAGTTTCCCAGCTCATCTCCATCGGGTAGGTGTATAGTTATAAGCAGTGAGAATTAGATAATACAGTGCCACACTATGATGAACGTTTCTGAACGTATGATGAATGTTTTTAACCTTTCTGAATGTGAAGGAATCAGTGATGTATTTTGTTTTGGTATGACGTTAGAACCTGGCCGAACTCAGTTTGGCAGTCATTCAGAATATTGACGGGTATTTTGCACACTATTTATAACCATCACATTAAAAGTTATATATGTTGTTTTGATGCCTGTTTGTTTCCCAAATATATACGTGTGTGTCATAATGGGTGAATAACAGGCATCGAGTTAAATATTATTGTAGAAAGGGGCTTTATGAAGTTCAGTCCATTTACTTGCATTGGTTTACGGGGAAGATTTGCCACATCCAATATGGCGGACACTCTGACGTATCCCAGCAACGGGCCACCAGCTCAATGCGGCGTCTATGTTTATATGTCTATGAGCGGGGGGGGTGTCACGACACCTCCCTGAAATGAGTTTGGACGTCTGTAAACCAATCAGGATGCTCTTTGTCTAGCATGCGCTACATGAACAGGCACACACACAGACTCTCTCTCACTCTCCCTCGCGCACTCCGTCATATGCGCGATGCAGACAATGTTTCGCGTGCACGCTTTTGCTCTAGATTCCGGAAGATGTTATCCAATTTGCGGGCATCAGAGAGCCACTATCAATATGCGGGAGACTCCCGGAAATTCCGGGAGACTTGGGATGGCTGCACTAGACAGTGTTTATGTAGAGAGCATGCGCACTGGACAGTGTTTATGTAGAGAGCATGTGCACTAGACAGCGTTTATGTAGAGCACATACACACTTCAATCAATCAATCTTTTATTTCAATTACATATAAACATAGACTACACGAGTCTGCAAATAGCGCACTGCTAATCAAAGCAGCCTCATGTTTACAAAGAAAAAATATTTTATATGAATTAATATAATACTTAAATATGTATGAAAAAGATAAAATATACTTGACAAATTAACAACTATTTGGTAACAAAGAAAAGGAGGAGACAATACTTGTTATTCGATATAAAGGTACAGTAATATATCATTCAACAACATTGAAAAAAAAAAATAGAGAGAGAGAGAGAGAGAGAGAGAGAGAGGTATACTTGTCATACTGATAATAATTCATGCATGGTATTAAATAATATTTCAAGTTAAAACTAAGACAAATAAATAAATATATATATAGCTCTTAATTATATATAGAAATAAAGTTATGTAGAAAGAAAGAGTTTGGAGATGTCAACATTATATCCATATCTACTTAAATCAGAAAAAAGATGGTGTCTCACTTTTTTCTTGAACGACAATTTAGATGAAGATCTTATAGAAGTTGGAATCTGGTTCCATACCCTAACACCAACAAGGGAAAATGAGTTCTTTTGTAGATTTGTACGAGAATACTGAGTATATCAGCTCTTGGAGTAAGATGACCTAGTGTTATAAGAATGGATACTAGAAATAGAAGAAAATAATTTACAAATGTTTGAGGGTGCACTTTGATTAACAACGTCATACATTAATTTAGAAATACATTCATAGAAAAGATTTACTAGTAAAATATTGGTTTTGGAAAACAATGGAAGGGCACTTTCTCTATTATCAGCAAAATGGATTAATCTTAAAGCTCGTTTTTGTAGGATTAATACTTTATTTATGAGTTTTACAAGCCTGTCCCCAAGAACTAAGACCATGTGTTAAATAAGGTCAAAGAGCGATATGATGTCATAAGGGTATATAGTGGAATAAAATGTCTAAGCTTGGCCAAAAGGCCAACAACCTTGCTTATTTTGTTGCAAATAAAATCAATATGAGGCTTCCAAGAAAGATTGTCATCGATTATTAAACCCAAATATTTGACATACTTTTTACGTTCAAGTGAAACAAGTTTGTTTTGAGACACTGTTTTGAGAGTATGTTATGCACAACCTGTCAACCTCGATTACAATTTCCTATCTCTGTATTGTCCTAATTTAAAGTAATTATTTTTTTCGACTAAAATGAATGACTAAAACTGGACTAAAACCCTTTTAGTTTTCGGCGACTAAAACTAGACCAAAATTATCAAGGATGGAATTGACTAAAATGTGACTAAAACTAATAAGCATTTCATCCAAAAGACTAAGACTAAAACTAAATCAAAAATGGCTGCCAAAAACAACACTGGTTCATGGTGTTTGTTTGTTAGCAACTTTGCAGGAAAAAAAGTACAGACGGATTTTCATGAAAATTTTATGAGATACATATCTTTGCCCAATGAAAAGCTTAAATTCTGGAGGTGATCCGGAACCGCATCTGGATCCAAAAATTTTTAAAAGGATATAGGGCAAAATTGAATTTTCAGTCTCTGTGTTGTCTAACATTGTAATAATACAATAATACACAACAATAAAAAATAGCCCAATAGTAATAATAATTAAAGCCGCAAGCGGCCTCGACGGGCCCTCGCGCCAGCGGCCAAGGGGGGCAGGGGCATGCGTCCCCGCGAAATACCTTCGACAGCTTCTTCGGCAAGAGACATTACTCCCACAATGGCGACAAAGCACAGAATTGGACACATGGCAACAATAGGGTCTCGCACTGTACGGTGCTCGGGGCCTAATAATAATAATAATAACTAGAAACCATATGCCAAGCAGGCACCTTAATGCGAGAGGCAAAAATCACAACACGTTAGGAGGCGCTATAGAGGCCCTGAGGCCCGCCTGGATCTGGGCTTCTGGTTCTCAGTAGCGGTGGCAGTCTAAGAAAAAGGAGCCACATTTCGTGCGTTGTCGACCATGGCGGAAAAGCATTATGGAATTATTTACCAAAAACCCGTTTTGGAGCAATTGCGTCGGCCAAAAACAGCGCCCCCCATGGACGAAAATTCCCAAAATGTGGTATACCTGACATGGGAGGTAGTAAGAGGGTGGCCGTGAAGTTTGACCAAATTTGAGGAAAGATTGGATATTTTGCCCAAAAATAGCGCCCCCAGTGGCGAAATATCACAGAAATTGGGTAACATGTCAGAAGCCCAATGAGTGATTTGCGTGTGAAGTATGAGCAGTTTTGAGCAATCAGAAGATTTGTTATGAATTTTTAAGCATGTAAAATTTTGCATTGAAAATTGATTGACGTTTAACTTCTGAACGGTTTATGCTACGTGAAACGTATTTAGAAACTTTTGTCAGCCATGTCTGTAGATGATGTGTATCAATTTTGGTGGCATTCCTATGAACGGTCTAGGAGGAGTTGCGCCGTCTTCGTGGCCATGCATTTCGCACAAAAGTGAAAGTACCTCACTTCCCGTTGGGCGTGGCTAATGCATTGGCATTACATTTTTGTCCGGCTTAGTGAGATACATATGCGTACCAAATGGCATGCCACTACTACAAACTACATGGCAACCAGGCACCTTAATGCGGGAGGCCAAAATCACAACGAGTTAGGGGGCGCTATAGAGGCCCTGAGGCCCGCCTGGATCTGGGCTTCTGGTTCTCAGTAGCGGTGGCAGTCTAAGAAAAAGGAGCCAAATTTCGTGCGTTGTCGACCATGGCAAGCGCCCCAATAAGGGTCTTGTAAAGAGTTTGCTTGGCAAGTTTGACAAATCAGAAGCTGCAATATCATTTTTGCCATAACCAGCACCCCCAGGGGCGAAAGTGCACAAAATTTGGTGTAGATGTCAGGTGAGCTATGAAGAGTTTGCGTATGAAGTTTGATGACAATTGAGTAAATAGAAGATGAGATATAGATTTTTGAAGAATAAATTGTTTGGTTTTTCCCATGTCAGTAGGTGGCGCTATGCTGTACATGAGCGATTATGAGTTGGAAAAATAAGTGTCTACAACAGCAACGTACTATCACAAGGTAGTGGTGTGAAGGAAAAGCATTATGGAATTATTTACCAAAAACCCGTTTTGGAGCAATTGCGTCGGCCAAAAACAGCACCCCCCATGGACGAAAATTTCCAAAATGTGGTATACATGACATGGGAGGTAGTAAGAGGGTGGCCGTGAAGTTTGACCAAATTTGAGGAAAGATTGGAATTTTTGCCCAAAAATAGCGCCCCCAGTGGCGAAATATCACAGAAATTGGGTAACATGTCAGAAGCCCAATGAGTGATGTGCGTGTGAAGTATGAGCAGTTTTGAGCAATCAGAAGATTTGTTATGAATTTTTAAGCATGTAAAATTTTGCATCGAAAATTGATTGACGTATAACTTCTGAACGGTTTATCCTACGTGAAACGTATTTAGTAACTTTTGTCAGCCATGTCTGTAGATGATGTGTATCAATTTCGGTGACATTCCTATGAACGGTCTAGGAGGAGTTGCGCCGTCTTCGTGGCCATGCATTTCGCACAAAAGTGAAATTACCTCACTTCCTGTTGGGCGTGGCTAATGCATTGGCATTACATTTGTGTCCGGCTTAGTGAGATACATATGCGAACCAAATGGCATGCCACTACTACAAACTACATGGCACCCAGGCACCTTAATGCGGGAGGCCAAAATCACAACGACTTAGGGGGCGCTATAGAGGCCCTGAGCCCCGGCCAAGTTTGGGCTTCTGGTTCTGAGTAGCGGTGGCAATTCTCGGAACTGGTGCCAAATTTCGTGCGTTTTCGCCAATGGCAAGCGCCCCGAAAATGGCCCAACAGCGGAGAAAAATAAAGAAGAAGAAGAAGACGGAAGAAGAAGAAGAAGAAGAAGAAGAAGAAGAAGAAGAAGAAGAGAATAGTGAACTCTTACAAGAACAATAGGGCCTTCGCCCATAGGGCTCGGGCCCTAATAATAATAATAAAGTAATAGCTTATCTATTTTTTTTTTCTAGGGGGGCTCAAAGTAAACTTGCTACAGTCAGGGGAGGCCCAGATCGCAAATGACTGAGAACCCCTGCTGTACACCAATGCACCCCATCTAACTTGAAGGAGTTGGAGCAGCTTTGCCTTGAGGAATGGGTAAAAATCCCAGTGGCTAGATGTGCTAAGCTAATAGAGACATACCCCAAGAGATTTGCAACTGTAATTGCAGCAAAAGGTGCCTCTACAAAGTATTGACTTTGGGGGGTAAATACCTATGCACACTCTAGATTTCTGCTTTTTCATCTTAATGATTGTTTGTCAAAAAAAAAAAACTTGCACCTTTAAATTTGTAGGCATATTGTGTAAATTAAATGGTGCTAACCCCCCAAAAATCCATTTTACAGGAGATACGTAGAACCATGGCCTCACTTTCTTTATATATCAAAAATGACATAAGAATAGTTTCAAGTGTTAACAATAAATCTAATATAGTAATTTTTACAATTAAAATGATTCATATAGGTAGCGGTCTGAGTGAATGACCTTGACATCTGTGACATCACAGCAGGAAGGTTATTGGTCTCATCGCCATTTTCGCTAAAACACGGAGCTAACTGCAACTTCGATCCTCCATTTTGAGCCAATTTATCGCCATGCCACATAGATGCGTTGCTGGTGGGTGCAGCAACACGACAGAAGGTGGATTTATGTTGCATTCATGGCCCAAGAACGTTCAAACTGCAAAGATTTGGATGCGTTTTGTGAGAAATTCATGGGCACATTTTACTGATGACTCATACGAAACCTCTGATCTGTTGAGGAGCATTGGCTATAAGCCCATATTAGTGTAGCAGATTAGTGGCAAAATACTTCACTTAATGATACAAGCACCAAATTTTGCACAGACATAGATAACATCAAGATGTTTCAAAAAAGCCCGGTAGCCACACAAAAATTCAAAATGGCGGCCATTTTTCAAGATGGCTGACTTAAAAATGCATTTTGTACTGATAAAGCACTTCACTTCATGATATTGTCATCAAATTTTGAAGAAACATAGCTAAAGACAAATAGCCTCTAGTAAGGTTTCAAGGTTTCCTCACAATTTCAAAATGGCGGCCATTTTTAAAGATGGCTGGCTTAAAACACATATAAATTACTGACAGAGCACTTCATCGAGAGATAGTCATAAAATGAGCTAAATATATAGTTTAGACCAAAGTGCTTAAGGAATTCTTGATAACCACACATACAGTAAAGATGGCAACCGTTTTCCAAGATGGCCGACTCAAAAATACATAGGCTACCTTATTGACTGTGACAGAGTACAACTTAATAAATCATCAAATTTGACATCTCAAGAAAACAGCCAATTTTTCATAATATTTGAAACAAAACCATATCATTTAAAACACTTAACTACATGATGCAACAACCAAAATTATAAGAAACATAGCTTAGGCCAGTTCATATTATCTTTTGCACATAAAGATAATAAAACAGCCTCATTCACATAAATTCTCATTTCAATATTACTGCTAACAAAACATATGTAAACAATATAACAAACCTCTGGTGATTTAAAACGCAACTAATCATAGGCATGAAAATATACAAACTAATGCCATTAGGGCAAGAGAACTGGAACAAAACAACCTTGTGGTTACATTGTAATAGAACAAGAATGCAAAACTACTAAAACAGGAACAATCAACATAAACTAAATACTAAGCTCAACAAGTTTATTTACATCTTATGAGATCCATTTGCCATACATGTATGTCTCTTATCTTGGCACACAGTTACAGCCACAGAGCTGTGTACATTTCAAGCCAAGTCGGTAACACTTGCAGTTTCCATGGCAAACACCCTTGCAGTTACACTTCGTAAGTTGCTGGCAACTCTGACTAATTGGTGCCAAAGTGGTCCACAATACCTTCCAACCATCACCCTCTTTCTCCCATCCCCATTCAGATGGACTTTCTTCATGCATTTCTCTACACATTGCTTGTCCCCAGATGTTTGCAGATTGATGTGTTGCACGATTTGTTTGTTGCACCAGTGCTCCTTTTGTAGGGGGGATTGCATCATATGCCCTCTGTTTTTGAGCAAACAACTCAAGACGGGCCTCATCAACACTACCTAAGGGACAGTTTTTGTCAAACAACAAGATAACAAACTTTTCAAGAAGTTTGAAGTCATTCTCTTCAATATTGGCAGGGTATTGACTCAGCTTAGTGAACACTTCAGATACTATATTAGTAGGGTTAATACTAATGCTAATAGCTGAAAAAGTTGGGGCTAATTAGATAGCATTTGGAAAACTAAATTGTATAACTACATTTGAGTACTAAGCAATATAGTTTATAAATACATGTATGAAATTACATTTGTTTGTTAGTGTTATTTGTTAGTTACACATTTAGCTGACACTAAACCCCATGCTGAGTTTCACAGCAATGATGTCACCAGTGTGCCCTGGTTGTGCTCTGACATAATTCTTCTATATAATAATGACATATATAAATAGATGATCATGAACACTATTTGTCTTGCAGTCATGAACTTAAAAAAGTCCTAAAATAAAATATACACTGATCAAATGTGTGAATTTGGTGAAGAATAAACAAAATCATATGAAATGCATAATTTAATTATGTGTATATGATGTAATAAACTGTAAAATGTTAATTGCAGGTCAAAATATAGATATTATGCTTTCCCGCTTTTTCGGCCGCCATTTTGGCCGCCATCTTGAATTTTTCAGGTGGCTACCGGGCTTTTCTGAAGGAGTGGTATCTAAACTAAGTCTGTGCAAATTTTGGTGCTTGTATCATTAAGTGAAGTATTCCTGTAAAATTTGGACCTAATCTGCTACACTATATTGAAAGAGTGCAGTACCAACAATTAAAGGAAAAGGAAACTACAAGAAAAGGAAAGTAAGTTCAGTTGCACCAGTTCTCCCGGACCGTGAGCCGAGAAGTAATGGCAGAGTACTCAATATGGAGAAAATGGAGAATTAGTGGACCAGTTGTCAGATTTCTCTGATGGATATGCTCCCCCCCCACCCGTTGGATATACTCGCCTCAGCAGCAATATCTCGCCCTTATGTGGAAGAAGCAAATGAACAAGAACTAAATGAAGAACTGAAAGTCAGATTGTTTCAAAACAAATCGGCCACGATATCGGCTTTCAAGAAGCAAGAACACAGACTCTTGATGCGACTCTCATTGTAACTTGTATTGTGTATTTAAGTTACCTGTATAAGATCATTTAATTTGCTTCATAATGTGATTATCTCAGTTCATCTGATTATTTAATTAACCTTTTACATTTTATCAGTGAAAATGCATACATGTACATGTATGCTGCATAAGTTATAATGCCTATCCTGTTTTAATGAGAGTCACATGAGACTGTCAGTTCAATTCCATCCAATTCTCTAGAAAGCCATCTCTAGATGGCTTTATTGTCTGGCTTTATTTTGTAAGGTGGGGGCCTCCGTGATCAGTGTGTTACTATCGGATTCACTTTCCGATGGTTCGAATTGATACAGTTCTGTGTTTATAGCAGTAACATGTACACACCCTCCAATTACAGGACTATCACAGTCAGATGTATTACTATCTGAGGAATCCGAAGAATCTCCAATAAATCCGAATGAAGAGGCCATTGCAACCACTCTCGCCTGCCGAGTCTGGCTTTGGTCTATAGCTGTCAAAGGCCTCGGCCTTAAAACCGGTTACCGCTGTGACGTCACGCACTCAGGGCTGGCTGGCTGGCTGGCTGAGTGGGGCAGCTCAAATGCCAACTTTGCAATTGATTTTAACTCTCAAAAATTTAATTTTTTTAAAATTCACATTTATGCAGCATACAAGAGTCAAGGATGGAGATACTATCCATTCAGAAATGTATTTAAAAATAAAAATTCTGCGTATTTCCTTTAACCCCAGCTTGTAACGTGACAAAACAAGACAAACACCAAGGGGGATGAAAACTTTTGCAACACAATATATGCTACAATGCCCGAGGAGAAGTTGGGGTTTAAGTGCCTTGCTCAAGGGTACTTCAGCCCAAGGCCACTCCATGTTAACCTAACTGTATGTCTTTGACTGTGGGAGAAACTGAAGTAAACCCACACAGACACAGAGAGAACATGCAAACTCCACACAGAAAGGCCCTTGTTGGCCACTGTGCTCGAACCCAGAACCTTCTTGCTGCAAGGCAACAGCGCTGACCACTACGCCACCATGCCGCCCAAACAGCATGTTTGTTATGTACTAATAATGCAGACTAGGCTATATAATATAAAAATATGCCAAACCTTGTCACACTTTCACGTGCTCAAGCCTGGCGCAGCTCGAGCAGCTGCTCACATCCACATGCACGGAGCACGTTACATGCACTCTTGGACGATTGATCATGGGACACACCTGTTTCTGATTTGGAGCGTGTGGCAGCGGGGGCGTGGTCAAGCGCCGGTCTGTGACAGGAGGGCGGAGTCAGGGAAGGTAAGTGGCAGAATCACTACACCTGACGGCAATTAACCTGTGTTTGTGTGTGTCTTCCCAGTGACCGCGCCCTATTTAGGGAAGGAGAGCGGAGAGCAGGGGAGCTCATCGCCGGACGAGACGCTAGTCTGTGTCTCTAGCCTCCGAATAATACATCGTGTAGACTGAAAAGTTTGACAATAAAAAACCCTATACGAACCTGATCTCTGTCCTGCCGTCCTCTGTGCTCCACCCACGCCTAGCAACCGCTACAGTGATGCCGAAACCCGGGAATTCAGAGTGGAGCACCAGCTGATCAGCCCCATGGAGTCCTCCCCGTTCGCTGACCTGGTCCACGCCCTCGCCACGGCCCAGCAAAGCCAGCACCAGGCGCTCGTCACCCTCCGGAAGGAACAAGAGCGACGCTTCGAAGCCCTGGTGCTGGCCCAGCAGGAAGACCGCGAGGCCTTCCGGCACCTCCTCGCATTGGCGGGGTCCACCAGCGCTCCGGCCGCAGGCCCGTCTCCCCTCACCGTCACCAAGATGGGTCCGCAGGACGACCCCGAGGCTTTCATCACGCTATTCGAACAAGTCGCAGAAGCCTCGGGGTGGCTGATGGAGCAGCGCGCAGCGCGCCTCCTCCCCCTCCTAACGGGAGAGGCACAGCTGGCCGTGCTACAGCTCCCTGTTGACCGCCGGCTGGCCTACGCGGACCTCCGCCGGGCCGTCCTCCAGCACGTGGGGCGCACTCCAGAGCAACAGCGCCAGCGCTTCCGCGCTTTGCGCTTGGAGGAAGTCAGCCGGCCGTTCGCGTTTGGCCAGCAGCTCCGGGACACCTGCTGGCGGTGGTTGAGGGCCGACAACCGCGACACTGAGGGGATCATCGACCAGGTGGTGCTGGAACAATTCATCGCTCGCTTGCCAGCAGGAACCGCGGAGTGGGTCCAGTGCCACCGCCCGGCGTCGCTGGATCAGGCAGTCGAGCTGGCGGAGGATCATTTGGCGGCTGTTCCGGCGGCAGGACAGCAGATGGCGTCTTCTCTTCTCTCCTCTTCTCTCTCTCCCCCTCCTTCTGTGTCCCGTCCTCGCCCCATTCCCCCACCGCGGAGACGGGGGCCGGCACCACCCCAGCTGGCCCGCCGCACCCGCGGTGCCCTCCCGTTTCTCCCTTCTGTGTCTGTCTCTCCCCCCCCCTCAGGTGAGTGAGCCCCAGAACACCAGTGCAGAGGGAAAGCCCGGGCCAGTTTGCTAGCGCTGCGGGGAGCCGGGCCACCTTCAACAGCAGTGCACGGCAATGGAAGTGGGCGCGGTGGTTCGGATCCCCGACGCGCCAGAGGCCGCCCTCGATCGGGCCGGAGCGTATCGCATACCGGTGAGTATCCAAGGGGCTACATATCAGGCATTGGTGGATTCTGGTTGTAATCAGACCTCAATTCGCCAAAGCCTGGTTCAAAACGAGGCATTGGGGGGAGCACAGGGGGTGAAGGTGTTGTGTGTGCACAGGGATGTTCACCGCTACCCTTTGGTGTCGGTCCACATTTTTTTCAGAGGGGAAAAAGTTATAGTGAAGGCGGCGGTTAATCCTCGCCTTACCCACTCTTTAATGTTGGGGACTGATTGGACGGGATTGCGGGATTTGATGACACACTTAGTCAAGAGTGGGTCCTGCCATTTAACGGGGGGAGGTCCCGGTGTCGCTTTGGCGGGAGCAGCTGTCACAGAGCCGTCTACATCATCTCCGCGTCAGAGTGAGGAGCCGCCAGCCCCTCCTCTCTCTCTGTTGGGGAATCCCTCGCCAATTTCCCATTAGAGCAGTCGCGAGACGAGACTCTGTGACATGAGTTTGACCAAGTGAGAGTAATCGATGGTCAAACGCTCCAGCCGAACGCCACCCCGTCCTTCCCCTACTTCGCGATTATGAAGGATAGGTTATACCGAGTGACGCAGAACACTCAGACTAAAGAGCGAGTCACGCAACTTTTAATTCCAAAGAGCTGCCGGGAATTGGTATTCCAGGCGGCTCATTTTAATCCCATGGCTGGACACTTAGGGCAGGATAAGACACTAGCCTGAATAATGGCCCGATTCTATTGGCTGGGGATTCGCGGCGATGTTCGTAGGTGGTGCACGGCATGCCGCGAATGCCAGTTAGTAAATCCGGCGGCCATTCCAAAAGCGCCTTTGCGCCCCCTCCCATTAATCAAGACCCTGTTTGAGAGAATTGGGATGGATCTCGTCGGGCCATTAGATCGGTCAGCACGAGGGTACCGCTTTATATTAGTTCTGGTGGACTATGCAACGCGATACCCGGAAGCAGTGCCTCTGCGCAATATCTCAGCATGCAGTATTGCGGAGGCACTCTTCCGCGTTATCTCCCGAGTTGGAATCCCGAAAGAGATTCTGACTGATCAAGGCACCACATTTATGTCACGGACACTGCACAAACTGTATGGGTTATTGGGGATTAAGCCGATCCGCACCAGCGTGTATCACCCACAAACGGACAGTTTAGTGGAACGGTTCAATCGCACCCTCAAAATTATCATTAAAAAATTCGTAAGTGAGGACGCCCGTAATTGGGATCAGTGGCGCGAGCCCTTGCTGTTCTCAGTGCGAGAGGTCCCCCAAGCCTCCACGGGGTTCTCCCCGTTCGAATTATTATATGGGCGTAAGCCGCACGGCATCCTAGACGTGCTGCGGGAAAATTGGGAGGAGGGACCTTCACAAAGTAAGAACAAAATTCAATACGTTATGGACCTGCGCGCAAAACTCCACACGCTCACCCACCTAACCCAGGAGAATTTGCGGCAGGCCCAAGAATGGCAAGCCCGCCTGTACAACAAGGGTACACACCTTAGGGAGTTCACACCGGGAGATAAAGTACTCGTACTGTTGCCCACATCGAGCTCCAAATTGATCGCCAAGTGGCAAGGGCCCTTTGAGGTCACACGGCGAGTCGGGGACGTCGACTATGAGGTGAGGCGAACTGACAGGGGTGGGGCACTACAAATTTACCACCTCAACCTACTTAAACTCTGGAATGAGGAGGTCCCCGTGGCGTTGGTGTCGGTGGTTCCGGAGAAGGCGGAGCTGGGGCCGCAGGTTCAAAAGGGGGCATTGGAATCACGCACCTCTCCGGTCCCCTGTGGAGACCACCTCTCCCCGACCCAACTCATGGAGGTCGCCCAGTTGCAGACCGAGTTTTCGGATGTGTTCTCGCCCCTGCCCGGTCGCACTAACCTCATAGAGCACCACATAGAGACGCCCCCGGGGGTAGTAGTGCGTAGTAGAGGGCTGCAACGGGACGGGACTCCCACGGGACCCGCGGGATGCGGCGCAAAAGCATGCGGCGCGGGTCATTATTTGACAGCCTCCTGCGGGAGCGGGCGGGAATGGAGAGGTGTAGTCGCGGGAGCGGGCATAAGCATGTTCTCTGGAGTCCCGCAATGTAAATACATTTCACAAAATTATTCACTGTGTAAGCAAATTGGCACGTCACGTGCTTTGCGTTCCAGCATCAAGCGCACCATAGGAACGCGCTTTCAGTATCTGTGGCCGCATTCTGGAGCAGCGACGCAGTCTACTGAAGCCCACATCGGTGAACAACATTCTTTTCCTCCATGGGCATGTGTAGAAGCACAAGACACCCTCGGGAATATCAGATGCAATTATTTTCGTTTTATTAAAATGATAGGCAAGCTGTTAAAAGATGTAAATTTCTTTTGAAATTCCCTTTTCAATTCATCATGGGCATGTTTAGTAGCCAACACAGCCCCGCATAGTTTATACCTGCATTTTCGTTATTTTTCCATACTTATTTTTAATTTATTTAAGCACCTTCATTTATTAGGCTACTGATTTTTTTTTCAGTTTGTATTTTAAGGCTGTTGGCCAAGCTTTTCTAAATGACTCAAGCTGAGTCTACATCATGTAAACGCGTTTTGAGTGAGAATAAATGCACATTAACCAAATTGCAGTTGCTGTTTATTTTACTGGTTTTACTTTCTATAAATGCATTGTGCAATCAGTGCACATATTGTGAGGGAATCTCTGGCAGGCTAGAACGGAAGCACAACGAGCGTTTCGGGGAAATTACGGGATTTTAGCGGGGCGGGAGCGGGAGAAACCATAATATATGCGGGCGGGAGCGGGACGAAATATTAAATATTTCTGCGGGTGCGGGCGGGAGCGGGAAACAAACTAGCGGGAGTAAGCAGGAGCGGGAGGGAAAATCAGTCCCGCGCAGACCTCTAGTGCGTAGCCACCCTTACAGGCTACCCGAACACAAAAAAAAAGGTGGTTCGGGAAGAACTTGAGACCATGCTCGAAATGGGCATCGTCGAGGAGTCCCACAGTGACTGGAGCAGCCCGGTGGTCTTGGTACCCAAGGCCGACGGGTCGGTCTGGTTCTGTGTGGACTATAGAAAAGTCAACGCGGTGTCTAAATTCGATGCGTACCCGATGCCTCGTATTGATGAGTTGCTCGATCGACTCGGCACTGCTCGCTTTTATTCGACGCTGGATTTGACGAAGGGATATTGGCAGATCCCCTTGACTCCACTATCCCAAGAAAAAATGGCCTTTTCCACACCGTTTGGTTTACACCAATTTGTCACCCTTCCGTTTGGGCTGTTTGGGGCACCCGCTACGTTTCAGCGGCTGATGGACAGAGTCCTCCGCCCTCACGCCACTTATGCGGCTGCCTATCTAGATGACATCATCATCTATAGTAATGACTGGCAGAGGCACCTCGAACATCTGAGGGCCGTCCTTAGGTCGCTGAGACGAGCGGGGCTCACAGCCAACCCAAAGAAGTGTGCGATTGGGCGGGTGGAAGTACGGTATCTGGGCTTCCACTTGGGCAACGGGCAGGTGCGTCCCCAAATTAATAAGACGGCAGCGATTGCGGCCTGCCCGAGGCCCAAGACCAAAAAGGGGGTGAGACAGTTCCTGGGGCTGGCTGGCTATTACTGTAGGTTTATACCTAATTATTTGGACGTCACCAGCCCGCTGACTGATCTCACTAAAAAGGGGGCACCAGATCCGGTCCAGTGGATGGAGCAATGCCAGCGGACTTTTTCTGAAGTGAAGGCTGCACTGTGTGGGGGGCCACTTTTACACTCCCCTGACTTTTCTCTCCCCTTTGTGTTGCAGACCGATGCATCGGACAGAGGGCTGGGGGCAGTTTTGTCCCAGGAGGTGGAGGGGGAGGACCGCCCCATCCTGTACATTAGCAGGAAGCTGTCAGTGCGTGAGGGGCACTACAGCACGATCGAGAAAGAGTGTCTGGCAATCAAGTGGGCGGTCCTCGCCCTCCGTTACTACCTTCTGGGGCACCCTTTCACCCTCTGTTCGGACCACGCGCCCCTCCAGTGGCTCCACCGCATGAAGGATGCCAACGCGCGGATCACCCGTTGGTATCTGGCACTCCAACCCTTCAATTTTAAGGTGGTCCACAGGCCGGGGGCGCAGATGGTCGTGGCGGACTTCCTCTCCCGTCAAGGGGGGGGGGAGTCAGCTGCAGGCTGGACAGCCGCCCGGCCTGAGTCGGGCGGTGGGGGTATGTGGCAGCGGGGGCGTGGTCAAGCGCCGGTCTGTGACAGGAGGGCGGAGTCAGGGAAGGTAAGTGGCAGAATCACTACACCTGATGGCAATTAACCTGTGTTTGTGTGTGTCTTCCCAGTGACCGCGCCCTATTTAGGGAAGGAGAGCAGAGAGCAGGGGAGCTCATCGCCGGACGAGACACTAGTCTGTGTCTCTAGCCTCCGAATAATACATTGTGTAGACTGAAAAGTTTGACAATAAAAAACCCTATACGAACCTGATCTCTGTCCTGCCGTCCTCTGTGCTCCACCCACGCCTAGCAACCGCTACAGAGCGCAATCAGCATGCGTTCATAAGGACACTGTTTTCTCCAGGACTTCATGAAGTATTATATCAAGTACACCATCTTTGTCACCACTGTTATTTGTATTATCATGTTTGTTTCTAGCTCTGGTTAATGATAGTTTCATGTCTGTTTAATGACCATGTTTCAGTTTGGTTTGTTGCACTTTTGTTTCTCCAACCTTGCCTCATGTTTTATTTTTGTATATACTGCACACTTGTAAATAAATATCCTCCTGCAATTACATCCATCTACTGCCGTTTACCTGACAGAATACGTCAGCAAAACCATGAATGTAGTGGGAGATTACAAGCATGCCGGGCAGTCCCACGCTGATGTCACGGTGTTTAAGCCGGGATCTGTGTGGTTTCTCCAGCGGCTAGGGCTGGACTTATCGGCTCAATATGAAAGGATGGAACAGCTGCCCAATGGATTTCTATTGCAGTGCCACTTTTTCTATGAAGACCTGGTGGAGCTCAAACCTCCACAGACCTGGTAGGTCAGCTGCATGATATTATTGGCTCACTGGACTGACACTGGCACTTAGTCAACATGCAGCACCCATATCTCCAGAGTGGTAAGTAACCTGGCAAGGAGCTCAAGTCCTGGTTCTAGTCTTCCAAAAAGAAGGACCCCTATAATTTTTTTTTAATTGGTGGGGGGGGGGGATGACAAGGTGGCCTCTGCTCCACTGCCTGCTCCAGAGCCAAATGCTAGAGGCCGACAGGGCAGGCTCTGCTCCACTGCTAACTCTGTCGCCTGGCTTTGAAGAGGTTGTCACTCTGGCTCCAGGCTTTGACGGGGGCGATGTCCTCGCTCTGCCACCTGGATTCGACGGAGATGAGGTCTTCGCTCTGCTACCGGGCTTCAGTGAGGACAAGCTCTTGGCTCCGCCGCCTGGCTTCAAGGAGGACATCATAACTCAGATACCCATGCTAAGCTCTAAGCCCATACCCATGTTAATGCCGGTGCTCATGCTAAAATCCAAACCCATGTCCAAGTCCATGGTAGTGCTGAAACCCATGTCCAAGTCCATGCCCATACTAATACCAGTACCCATGCCAAGATCTAGACCCATACACAGCAAAATCCCCAGTGTTTAATTAATATCCAGAGAGTTGATTTAACACTCTACTGTGTTTATATAGGTCCAACTGGACACAAATTAACTCTGAAAGTGTTAATTCAACACTGAGGAATTTGCTGTGTACTCCTACCAAACTCAGAGACCAAACCCACAGTCAAGCCTGAATCCATGTTTGAATTCATTCCCTTGCTGATGCCAAAGTCCATACCCAAGTCCATACACATATTCATATCCATGCCATGCTCAAGCCCATGTCTGTAGCTGAAGCCATATCCAAGCCAAAATCCATGTCCATGAATTGTCCAGAGCCCAAGTCCTTGTCCAGAGCCCAAGTCCACATCCTGCCCAAGTCCACGCCTTGCCCTGAGCCCGAGCCTTTCCTGAGCCCAAGTCCAAGCCTTGTCCCGAGCCCATGCCTTGTCCCAAACCTTGTCCCAAGCCTGAGCCTTATCCCGAGCCTTGTCCCAAGCCCCTGCCTTGTCCCGAGCCCGAGCCTTATCCTGAGCCCAAGTCTATGCCTTGTCCCGAGCCCATGTCTTATCCCAAGCTCACGTCCTTGCCTTGTCCTAAGCCTGAACCCATGTCCTGAGCCCAAGCCCAAGTCCAAGCCTTGTCCCAAGCCTGAGCCTTGTCCCGAGCCCTGTCCTGAGCCAATGTCCATGCCTAATCCTGAACCTGAACCCATACCTTGTCCCAAGCTCGAGCCCATGTCCAGTCCCGAGCCCATATCCAGTCCCGAGCCCAAGTCCAAGCCTTGGCCCAAGCCCAAGGCCATGCCTTGTACCGAGCCCGAGCCCATATCCATGCCTTGTCCCGAGCCCAAGTCCAAGCCCATGCCTTGTCCCAAGCCAATGTCCACACCCTGTCCTGAGCGCAAGCCAATGCCTTGTCCCAAGCCCATATGCATGCCTTGTCCTGAGCCCAAGGCCATGCCCATGTCTTGTCCTGAGCCCAAACCCTGTCCCAAGCCCGTGCCTTGTCCCGAGTCCGAGCCTTGTCCCGAGCCTTGTCCTGAGCCCATGCCTTGTCCTGAGCCTTGTCAAAAACCCATGCCTTGTCCGTGCCTTGTCCCGAACACATGCCTTGTCCCAAGCCCTGTCGCGAGCCTGAGCCCATTTCTGGGTCTTGTCCCAAGCCTGAGCCCATGTCCATACCTTATCCTAAGACAGAGCCTTGTTTCGAGCCCGGGTCTTGTCCCAAGCTCGAGCCCATTTCTGGGTCTTGTCATGAGCCCATGTCCGTGCCTTGTCCTGAGCCCTGACCCAAGCCTTGTCCCGAGCCCATTTCTGGGTCTTGTCCCGAGCCCATTTCTGGGTCTTGTCCCGAGCCTGAGCCCATGTCCATGCCTTATTGCAAAACAGAGCCTTGTCCCAAGCACAAGCCTGAGTCCAGGTCTTGTCCCAAGCCCAAGCACTGTCCCAAGCCTTGTCCCAAGCTCGAGCCCATTTCTGGGTCTTGTCAGGAGCCCATGTCCATGCCTTGCCCTGAGCCCTGACCCAAGCCTTGTCCTGAGCCCATTTCTGGGTCTTGTCCCAAGCCCTGTCCTGAGCCCAAGCCCATGTCCATGCCTTGTCCCGAGCCTGAGCCTTGTCCCAAGCCCTGTGCCAAGACAGAGCCAATGTCTGTGCCTTGTCCCGAGCCCTGTCCCAAGCCTCGTCTCTGCCTTGTCCTGAGCCCTGTGCCGAGCCCATGTCCATGACTTGTCCCAAGCCCTGTCCCAAGCCTTGTCTGTGCCTTGTCCTGAGCCCTGTCCCGAGCCCATGTCCCTGCCTTGTCCCGAGCCCAAGCCCAGTCCCAAGCCTGAGCCTTGTCCCAAGCCCATGTCTGTGCCTTGTCACAATCCCGAGCCTTGTCCAGAGCTCGAACCCAAGCCCGCGCCTTGTCCAGAACCCGAGCCCAAGTCCATGCCTTGTCCTGAGGCTAAATCCATGCCTTGTCCCGAGCCCTGTTCCGAGCCTGAGCCTTGTTCGTGCCTTGTCCCAAGCCCATGCCCTGTCCCGAGCCCATACCCTGTCCCGAGCCCATGCGCATGCCCTGTCCCGAGCCCATGAGCATGCCTTGTCCTGAGCTCATGTCCGTGCCTTGGCCAATGCCCAAGCCTTGTCCCGAGCCCATGCCCAAGCTTTGCCCCAAGCCTGAGACTTGTCCTGTCCCGAGCCCAAATGCATGCCTTGTCCTGAGCCTGTGCCCTGTCCCCTGCTGAGCCCATGTGCGTGCCTTTTCCCGAGCCCATGCCCTGTCCCGAGCATGCGCCTTGTCCAAGCCCATGCCTTGTCCCAAGCCCATATCCCGAGCCTTGTCCCAAGCCTGAGCCCATGTCTGCGCCTTGTCCAGAGCCCGAGCCCATGTCCTGAGCCCATGTCCGTGCCTTGTCCTGAGCCAGAGTTCATGCTCTGTCCCGAGCCCATGTCCATGCCTTGCCCAGACCCCGAGCCCAAGCCTTGTCCAGACCCTGAGTGCATGTCTGTGCCTTGTCCCAAGTCCGTACCTTGTCCCGAGCCCAAGTCCATGCCTTGTCCAGAACCCGAGCCCAAGTCCGTGCCTTGTCCAGAACCCGAGCCCAAGTCCGTGCCTTATCCATAGCCAGAGCCCAAGTCCGTGCCTTGTTCATAGCCCGAGCCCATGTCCTGAGCCCATGTCCATGCCTTGTCCAGAGCCCGTGCCCGAGCCCATGTCTGTGCCTTGTCCCAAGCCCATGTTCATGCCTTGTCATGAGCCCAAGCCTTGTCCAGAGCCCGAGGCCATGCCTTGTCCAGAGCCCAAACCCAAGCCCGCGCCTTGTCCAAAACCCGAGCCCAAGTCCATGCCTTGTCCCGAGGCTAAATCCATGCCTTGTTCCGAGCCCATGTCTGTGCCTTGTCCCGAGCCCATGCCTTGTTCAAAGCTCATCTCCCAAGCCTTGTCCAGAGCCCAAGCCCATGCCATGGCCTGAGTCAGAGTCCAAGTACATGTCCAGAACCATGTCTCTGCCTTGTCCTTGACCCATGCCTTGTCCCGAGCCAAAGTCCATGTTCGTGCCTTGTCCCGAGCCCTTGGCCTGAGCCTTGTCCAGAACCCAAGTCCAAGTCCATGTCCTGAGCCCAAGTCTTTTCCCTAGCCTGAGCCCAAATCTGTGTCTGTGCCTTGTCCTGAGCCCATGTCCACGCCTTGTCCCAAGCCCGAGCCTTGTCCCGAGCTCTAGTTCAAGTCTGTGTCAGTGGCTCATCCCGAACCCATGTCCATGCCTTGTCCCGAGCCCGAGTCCATGTCCTGAGTCTTGTCCCGAGCCTGAACCCAAGCCTTTTCCCAAGCCTGGTCTCAAGCCCAAACCCAAGCCTTTTCCCGAGCCCTGGCCCGAGTCCATGTCCATGCCTTGTCTAGAGCCCAAGCCCATATCTGTGCCTTGTCCAGAGCCTGAGCCATTATCCATGCCTTGTCCAGAGCCCCAGCCATTATCCGTACCTTGTCCAGAGCCCGAGCCTTGTCCCAAGCCCGAGCCCATGTCCATGCCTTGTCCCGAGCCCAAGTTTATGCCTTGTCCCGAGCCCATGTCTGTGCCTTGTCTGAAGCCCGAGCCCATATCCATGCCTTGTCCAGAGCCCGTGCTTTGTGGTAAGCCTGAGCCTTGTCCAGAGCCCGAGCCCATGTCCGTAGCCCATGTCTGTGCCTTGTCTGGAGCCTGAGCCCGTGCCTTGTCCGGAGCCCGAGTGCATGTCTGTGCCTTGTCCCTGAGCATTAAAAACAATTTAGATTTCCTCAGTTTGGATGGATGTAGCCTGATCTGTACTTAAGCAACCTTAACTGTACTTAAAAGGAGATACACAGAGCCTTTATTTTTAAGTAAATTTCTGAGTGGATAGGATCTCCACCCTTGACTCTTGAATGCTGCATAAATGGGAATTAAAATTTTTTGAAATTTAAAAATCGACCGCAAAGTTGGCATTCGAGCTGCCCCGCTGAGCCAGCCAGCCCTGAGTGCGTGACGTCACAGCAGGAACTGGTTTTAAGGCCGAGGCCTTTGACAGCTATAGACCAAAGTCATATAAATAAAAATTTATGGTGAAAAGTAAGAAATACCATTACCGATTTGCTCAACTAAGACTGATTTGACTTCATTGATTGTGGGTTGACTCTCATTAAAACAGAATAGGTGTTATAACTTATGCAACATACATGCATTTTCACTGATAAAATGTAAAAGGCTAATTAATAATCAGATGAACTGAGAATCACATTCTGAAGCAAATTAAATCTTATACCGGTAACTTAAATACACAATACAAGTTACATGTATTAATCTAAGTGCAGGTAAACAATGTGTTTTTGTTGTTTTGTATCCAAATAAGAGTCGGAGCTTACCCATCTGTGTTCTCACTTCTTGAAGGCCGACATTGTGGCCGATTGTTTTGAAACAACCTGACTTTCAGTTGTTCATTCAGTTCTCCATTCATTTGCTTCTTCCACATAAGGGCGAGATGGCAGCGATATCCAGTGAAGAAATTAGACAGCTGCTCCACTCGTTCCCCATTTTCTCCATACAGAGTACTCCGGCATTACTGCTCAACTCAGGCAATTACTAAAACCTGGGACAGAACGTCACTGGTTTTAGCAACAACATCAGGGAGGTCACTGCCCGAGCGATATATCCCGTCCTGGGTTTTACCAACAACCCTTGGCTCACACTCTGGGAGAACTGGTGCAACTAAACTTATTTTCCTTTTAAAAAATAAATGCTTTCCTTTTCTTGTAACTTTATTTAATTGTTGGTACTGCACCCTCTTTCAATACGGGCTTATAGCCAACGCTCGTCAACAGATCAGAGGTCTTGTACGAGTCTTCAGTAAAATGTGCAGAGCAGAGGATAGACCACAAAGTAGGCACCCAACATGCCAGTGAACTTCTCGCAAAACGCATCCAAATCTTTGCAGTTTGAACATTCTTGGGCCATGAGTGCAATGTAAATCCACCTTCTGTTGTGTTGCTGGCACATCTACGTGGCATGGCAATAAATTAGCTCAAAATGGAGGATTGGAGTTGCAGACAGCTCTGTGTTTTAGCATGGCGGAAATGGCGATGAGACCGATAGACTTCCTGCTGTGATGTTACGGATGCCAACGTTTCATTCATTCAGGCCGCTACCTACATGAAATCACTTTAATCGTAAAAATTACTATATTAGATTTATTGTTAACACTTAAAACTATTCCAGTGCCATTCTTGAGGTCTCAAGGCATTTATAAACGAAAGAGAGTCCATGGTTCTGCGTATATGCTTTAAGGTTGGCATAAAGCCAGCATGTAGTAACCATTCATATTGTTAGCATTCCTACTCGGAGGAAATATGTTTAAATAGAATGCTATGTCAGGAATGCACGCAAAGAGAGGCCTGAGAATGAATTTGATCAGTCATCTGTTTTTCTGTGTTCTGATGATGCTGTTCTATAGAAAGGCTGCACCACTTTAACATTTGGAAGTTGTTTGTACATCTCAAGTCTGATCAAGCATACTTAAGCCCACAATGCAAAACATACCACCACATTCAGTTCCAAATCTGGAAACACAAATTGGTTCCATAATTTGATTTAAAAAAAAAAAAAAACTACCACCAAGTAGAATAAATGTAGCAGGGGTGCACCAATCACAGGCCTCAGAACACAAACAAATTAAGTGCCCAGTTGAATTTATTTTTAGTTGCCTGCTGGACACACAGTTTTGGAGCTCTGCTAATGTTGCAGTCAGTGTTTGGGTTTTTTTTCCTTCTCTTGTCCAATAACAAAAAAAGGGGGGGGGGGGGGGGGGAGAATGGGACACTTCTTACTGACTTTCACAAAAAAGTTTTTATATGGAATGCAAGTTTAAATGCAATGTGCTTCATGCTGTAACTACCGTGCACACTTCCAAGAGGAAAGATGCGAGCCAAACTCAACTATTTTACATGCAAATGTGACATACATCATAGCCAAAAATATGGCCAACATCTTGCTGAATTTTTTTGTCAAGAGTGCAAACATGTGATACATCAGAAACTCTTTAGGAGAGGAAAGGCCTATGGCTACATAATGTTGTCCTCTTCACATGAATTTATCTACCCTTTCACTTCCCTTACTTTGTGTTAATGCACTTTATCAGCTAACCATAGAGTTTTCTATTGTAAGCTACCAATTTTTAACCTAGTCACTTTCTCTGCAATCTTGTTTTAAACCTACTGAGTTAATTGATTCTATCCAAATCAGCTCATCATTACTGATTTATTTCAGAGTTTCTTGTTCCGTATTCAGTCTGTTGGCTAGCCTGTATATTTCATGAATGTTAATGAACCACTGAAAACCTATCAAAATGCAGCATGAAAGAATCCACATGTGCAATCTATTTGTGTAAATCATGATGTTATTGCATTTAGTGACATAAATCATTGTTTAATAGCTTAAGGAATGCATATGAACACTTATTTGAAGTTGGTAGCACTAGTTATTAATTTAAAATACAAATCCTTGCAATGTGTGCTGAAATACTTCCGATTTAGAGTGATTGTGTTTTAATGCATATTTTATTTCATTAGTTTTTGTTTTACATAACTAATAAGTGTACTTGTATTAGTTCTGCCATTCTATTCACACTAAATCTGGGTGGAATAAACCATTACAGAAAGCCATTTAAATGTTAACTTCAATAAAACAGAGGGTTGTACCGATATGAAAGTGAACATTAATGCAATAAATTTACAGTGAGCATACGCAATGGCAGATGTGTATTCTGAGAACTGTAGTGCAGTAGCTTACAATGAGCATTGTGCAGACATGGCCTCTGCACAGTTCAGAGTAGGAGGAATACTGTACATAGACAACCCAGCTGGTCACCAATACACCCAACCATGCCACCATCAGGTATTTCACCTTCACTGCAGGCAAACGGGACTGAGCACAGAGAGAAAGAAACCAAGAAAGACTTAATTAAGAATTAAGAAATTCAAGGAAAAAGGAAGACAAAAACTTTATTTTGAAGACAAATGTTTGAACTCCTCATAGACTCTTCTCAAGCAAAGAAGAATACATCCTTAAACATATGTTGCTACATAAAGCAAATTCATCCCAACAATTTCACACAGAAGCTAAATAATCTTTGTAGAATGTAATAAAATCTACTGCTGGTTTAAAAAAAAAAGTTAATCTCTGAAGTTATTCCATGGGTTATATCCACACACTTTTGCACTTGGCGCGTGCAGCAGCATGCTTCGTACTGCATCTCATGTGCAACGCCGCAATCAAGCTCATTCGGACTAATTGCCATGCACCTTGTCCTAATACGAACATCACTGCTCATGCATAGAAGGACTCTCCTCACACACAGACTTTGCAAAGTACATGATCTATTTCTTGTGTCTGACATTACCAAGCTGCTTGATTACTGTGTTTCTACTCTGGTTTTGACTTTGCTTTCTGTTTTCCTGACCAAGTTTTGCCTTGCCTTGTATATTGTGTTTGCCAACTGCCTGAATTCTGGCTATTTCTGTTTATGCTCTTTGCCTCACGTTTTGGAACTGTCTGCCAGCTTGCTTTCAGTAAAACTCTTTCTAAACTTACATCTGTATATCGCCCAATCACGTGACACCACGCATATTATAAGCAAGAAACTAGTAATCCCATGTGTGGACATTTAACTTTTAAATGTTTGGTGATGTCTTATCCTACATTAATATTATGTTTATTGTATCTTGTATGAATAGGATTGTTCTAGAAACATGGCTGTATGAAAATACTTGGAGTGGGCAGGGCACTGCATGCCGTTGCGTTAAGCAGATATCCTACTTGGCTCATACAAAAATAATCCTGTGATCTTAAGTAGTCTACATTATGTAAGCATAGAAAAAATAAAAACAATTGTGCACATCTTTATCAGTTCTCAGAACTCAGGCTATGGCATTTAAACAGTATGTGTTTCATAGAGTAGTGGTATGTTTAACAAAGCATGCAATGACGGCAAATCTAAGCACCCAGAACAGTACGGCCATTAAAAAATGAGTGCGAGTTGCCATGAATTGCATGCATAGAAATGTTCCTGTCTGTGTTGAGTTTCTGTAATTCTTATTCCCATGTCTGCAGGAGTTCCCCATGAGTTTCCTCCCACCTCCCAAAAGTATGCCAATAATGTAATTGGAATTTACATTCACTTTATGTTCCCCTTGTTCAAGTCAAATTACACATTTGCATAAGCAGAAAAACATATACAGACCAGTAAGCTCCCCTAAATTACACAGGTATCCTGAAAGTTGCTGCACAGAAACTCTCTTTCCATTGTTCCATAGAGCTGCAGACAGGTCCATATCGGTACCAGTTATGGATGTATGTAGAAAAGGGAATTTTTCATGTTTAATCATTAGTTACCATGGTGAATAATCCCCTGTGATGGTCTGCTTGGGAACATTTTCGCACCTGAAAAGACACCTGCTATTTTACCTTTAAATGCCTTGTTAATAAATTGGTTTTGCTTCATTGGCTGTTTCTCTCAAACTGGATTGTTTGCCTTCAAGTTTACCCCCTCCCCAACCAAACATCTGTTTATTGGGTCATTCATGCATTTACTTTCCCCAAAAGTAATTTCACTAGTTACAAACTTAGTCTGCCCCATAGCTCTTGAACCATATCCTCACTGGTTTGTTCTTGTATTTTTCTGATCAGGAATTATTTGATTAGCTGCATGCTTTCCACTATTATTGTTGTGATAATAGTTTATTTATTATTAAGAAAAATCATTTTGATATCTGGGAGGCACGGTGGTGTAGTGGTTAGCGCTGTCGCCTCACAGCAAGAAGGTCCGGGTTCGAGACCCATAACTGGCAAGGGCCCTTCTGTGTGGAGTTTGCATGTTCTCCCCGTGTCCGTGTGGGTTTCCTCCGGGTGATCCGGTTTCCCCCACAGTCCAAAGACATGCAGGTTAGGTTAACTGGTAACTCTAAATTGGCCATAGGTGTGAATGGTTGTCTATGTGTCAACCCTGTGATGACCTGGCGACTTGTCCAGGGTGTACCCCGCCTTTCGCCCGTAGTCAGCTGGGATAGGCTCCAGCTTGCCTGCGACCCTGTAGAACTGGATAAAGCGGCTAGAGATAATGAGATGAGAATTTTGATATCTATATTACCATTACCATATAAGCTACTGGCAGGAGAAAGATTTTTATTTTATTGTTTGGACAACTTCAGCATCCAGTTTTCAGTTATGCAGAGGTGAATTTAGTTTCGAGTGATTGGGGGGGAGGGGGTCAGTTTTAGTAACTAAAAATATAGCGGCGGCTACAATTATCGACACCTTAACAATCTTTTGGCCATTACAAAAGTAGAAAAGACTTTCAATACGTAAATTGTGCATGAATAATTACTCAAACGGCCACTGGAAAAAAGTAAGTTGATTCCCGATTACTTAGCGTATCAGATCACGTGACACCATTTCACAATTATCGACACCCAGAGGATTATTTATTTAAAAAAATAAGTATAGGGTATTAAGTTAACCAAACAGTTTTATTTAAAAATGTGTTTCACATACTTATTTAGTACAAAATATCTTTTATATAAATATATTGATGTCATTGCTTACATAAATGAAGTAATTCCAATGTTTGTAAACAAATG
Source organism: Neoarius graeffei (assembly GCF_027579695.1). Classification (NCBI taxonomy): domain Eukaryota; kingdom Metazoa; phylum Chordata; class Actinopteri; order Siluriformes; family Ariidae; genus Neoarius; species Neoarius graeffei. The sequence continues at coordinate 26,689,821 of NC_083580.1, read as the reverse complement.
AACTGATAATGTTTAACGTGTCAGAAAATCTTTTTGTTCCACTTTAAAAGAAAACCCATTTTTAAAATACAGTTATGAAGATAGATTATGATATAAAATAACGGCTCATGTGAATAATTGAAAATAAGGAGCTCACACAACTAATCCCCTGTCCACACTAGGGATTTTGTACCGATACGATACTACTTTCGTACCGCAACACCTGTCCACACTAGCAACTATACCGGTACTGTAGCGGTATAACTGTATCGGTACGAAACCCACAAATGTATGGGTTTCGTACCGGTACAGTATCGGTACTGTAGCGCTTCGCTGTAGTGTGGACAGATGAAGTGGTTCTGTATCGATACAAATATAATGCACATGCACAATGAACCATTCCTACTTCTTCGCTGTCTTCGCTGAATAAAATAGTGAAGAACGGAGATTCGTTTTCTTTTTCTTTCTCAACTGCCTCGCACGTTTTATACGATTTGACTGAATAAATGACCACCAGAAATACAGACTGTACATTGACAACAAAAAGCACACACACGTTGTTTCATCCACCATATTCTCGGAAGGAAGTTACTCGGTAACCACGGAAACATTTCGCGCACGTGCATTTCAACTACCATGAAAGAAAACAGCAAACATTTGTGGACAGATGCACTAAACTGTACCGGTATACTTTGTATCGATACAGTTATACCACTATCGTACCGGTATATCTGTGAACACAGCTTAAGATATCCATCTCCAAAAGTCAAGTTTCTATGCAAAATGGATGATTTCATGGAGGCTGCCATTGCAAATATTTTAACCAATCAGAAAAAAAAAAAACCCAATCGTTTCTAGCAGTGCTCTGATGTCATTTGAGCGCAAGACACAGAAGCTCCGCATAGCGAGTAAGACTTGAAGCTGCCCCTGGCTGGAGAGTTCATAAAAAGTTTATATGAAAAACATTTGAAATTCCATTTTTCTAACAAAGAAGTGGAGCAGGAAAGATAATACTGAGGTCGCTGATGAACAGCGAGGGAAGAGTGAACAGCTGATGTATTTCTATTTGACTGAATGGGGGAGGTAACTTTTCATATTTATATATAAGTAGTGCTGCCATGACAGCCTCGTTCTGTGGACTGTAACCTTGCTAAACAACCTACAAACAGATCTGCATATAATATGACTTACCTAAATCTGTTGAAGAAGCAAATGCGCAAGTTTTTCCATGTTCCTGGCAGCATAAGCACTCGTTAGCATGTTTAGCATACTCTCAACTCATTCGTGAAAAACTTCATCAAGACATCACCAGGCTAGCCTACCGTAATTACTGTAGTAGAGTGTCCAACCCCCACAGCAACACAGAAAGAGGGTAAACAAAAACTGCTTCACGCAGCTCGTGTGCTTGGAACATTTTGAAGAAAATGGTTTCACTCAAACAGTTCGGATGCACAGGCATTAGGAATACTGTACAAGCCAGCACTGAATCCAGATGCGGTTCCCACAATCTTTGGCCAAAAAGCGGACAAGACAAACGAGACAACATGGTCAGTAGTCCGCAAAAGAGAAGTTCAGAGGGTAAGAAAATACTTTTTATGGCTTCCCTAAGTTGTTATTAAGCGTGATATATTATTTTGAGTTCCTTTGGGCATAAACGTAATAATTGCTGATGCAGCTAAGCGGCTTGATGCTTGTTGGATGTCTTGCTTTGATTCAATGTTGTCAGAAAAGCCTCGGTAATGACTAACTAAAACAACTCTATAAATATTGTTCACTTGTGTGTAACTAATTGATATGGTAACGCTTGTTTTTCATGATCATCGTTATTCGTGTCATTGTCCGAAATACTCAAGGAAATCGGTGAATAAATTTCACAGGCACTATGGTCCATTTTGTCAAATATGGCTGTGTATTGTAAGTGATGTCACACTTTACATAAATCTTTCAGAGTTCTTTTAGGTAAACAGGAATTTGCTTGTGGAATAGCCGACCTCAATCACTGCAATCTAGTCAAACACGTGATCATTTTAAGAAACAGGTGAAACAGTTTTTATGAAGTAAATACCAAACCCAGTTTTATGATGTGTATATAACTAATTTTTCATCATTTTGGTGCCATTTCTGTAACCTAGTTGTACTTTGATAATCACAGTTAGCGGGGGGTTTTTATGACATCATTGTTGATACAATTTTGTCAATTTATTATGGTCTCTTATTTGTTTCCTGCTGTCAAGAGGACCACATTAGAAATAAGTGTATTTTATACTTTGTGTTGTCCTCAGTGCTATTTATACTGTATCTTTTATATGTATGAATTTTACCAAATAAATCCATACCATACCAGCAGCTTGGGTGTTTCTGGCAATATTTCTGCCTTTTTTCATACAAGTGCATCTTCCTGTAATGTTTACATGAATCCTGTATAGTAAAGCAGTGTTTGTTTACCTTCTTACTGCGTTGCCATGGGGATTGGACTGCCTACTACGGTAATCACGGTAGGCTAGCCTGGGGACGTCTTGATGAGGAAGTTTTTCATGAATGAGTCGAGAGTATGCTAAGCATGCCAATGAGTAGTATAACATAGCGACATGTAGTATAACATGTGACCTGATGGTAAAAAAAAGAAATGGTTTTAGGTGAATTTTTAAAAATAAATTCATGTCCCCATAAGCGTGGAATCACTCATATATATATATATATATATATATATATATATATATATATATATATATATATATATATGGTGTTGGTGGTGTCGTGGAAAAAGTCCTGGATTTTTTTTACTGTGAGCATGCTTTACTAATCTGATGGCACAGTTCAAACTGGCTCTCGCTGTTCTTAGTGCCTTCTCGTCACCAGACTTGAAGGCTGAGTTCCATGCCTTTAACATTTTGCATACTTCATAAGTCATTCAGGGTTTCTGGTTGGCCCGGGTGATGATGCTCTTTATGACACTGACATCATCCATTCATTTATTGATGTAGGCTGACACAGACATGGCATACTCATCTATGTTGGTATGATCATTATAAGTGGCAGCTGCCTTGAACATGTCCTAGTCAGTGCACTCAAAACAGTCCTGTAGTGCCTCCATAGCCCCCTCAGACCACAACCTCACCTGCCTCACTGAAGGTTTCCCTCTGATCAGCAGGGGCTTATATGCTCTGAATGCATCCTTCATGTTGGTGCAGGCCATGTCTAATGTGTTCACTCCCCTGGTTGCACAATCCACATGCTGGTGAAGACAATTCTCCCTCATTTTCACGTTGGCCTGGTTAAAATCCCCAGCCACAATGAAAAAGCCCTCAGTGTGGGCAGATTGCAACTCACTGATAGTCCGGTAGAGAGCACTCCTCCTTTGTGTTAGCGCTGGGGGGCACGTGATGGAGACTAAAGTAAACTCCCTGGGCAGATAGAATGGTCCACAGTTTAGTCAAAAGCTCAATTTGACTTTGACACACAGTTCAAAAACTATTGATCTGTGTTATGGCAACATAAGAAATGCCTACTGAGCCATCAATAAGCCACCAGTAGGTGGGTCAGATCATAATACTGTCTACTTACTGCCCTCGTACCGCCAAAGACTTAAAAAAGAGAAGCCCAAAGTAAGATCAGTGCCTGTATGGGACCCTGACAGTTTGACAGCTCTGCAAGGCTGTTTTGACTGTACGGACTGGGAGGTCTTTGACTGTGAGGACTTGGACAATCACGTTGAGACAGTTACAGCCTACATCAACTTCTGCGTGGATAGTCTGATCCCTACGAAAAAAATAAAAATGTTTGCCAATTCAAAACCATGGATCACAAGTGATATTAAGAAACTGTTGGTGGAAAAAGAGCGGGCGTTTAAAACAAATGATCGGTGCAGGGGGAAGTTGATTCAAAGGGACATACAGGCGGAAATTAATCATAGCAAGGGAATATACAAATCAAACGTGGAACAACTGTTGCTGAATAACGACTCACGGATGGCGTGGAGAGGAATTAAAACTATGATTGGACAAAGTAATCAGCCAAAAATTCCTGAGCACTCAGTCGAAGAGGCAAATGCCTTGAATAAACATTTCGCTAGGTGGGAGAGCGGTCTGCGGCCTTTTCCAAACTGGCCGGACAACGTAACAGAAAGCGCAACAATCAGTGTTAGTAGCAGGGAAGTCGAGCGGGTGTTTTCGCAAGTCAAACCCCGTAAAGCGGCTGGCCCTGACAAGCTGCTGAGTATGGTTCTCAGGACATGTCATGAACAACTCAGCCATGTTTTCTGTGACTTGTTCCAAAAGTCATTGGACACACACATGGTACCTAAAATTTGGAAAACGGCTGAAATTCTGCCTCTGCCGAAAAAAACGAAACCGTCCATTTTAAATGATTTTAGGCCTGTAGCGCTTACCTCCGTAGCAATGAAGTGTTTGGAGCGGATCATTTTGACCCACTTAAAAAAACAAACAGTAACTCAAATGGACACACTTCAGTTTGCATATAGACAGAAAAGGGGTGTGGAAGATGCAATTACTACCATGTTAAATGGAATATACAAGCACTTGGAATTACCTTCATCATATGTACGCACCCTGTTTGCTGATTTTTCATCAGCTTTTAACACTATTCAGTCACACATCCTTATTGAGAAGTTGAGAACAATGGGAGTTAACCATTCACTTTTGAAATGGATTTTTAATTTTTTAACTGACAGAGTCCAATATGTTAAGGCAGGTAATGGTCAGTCATCTGTCATTAGTATAAATAGGGGTGTCCCCCAGGGGAGTGTCCTATCACCCCTATTATATATACTGTACACAAATGACTGTGTGAGCCACACCCCTGAATGTTCTCTTTTTAAGTTTGCTGATGATACTGCCATAGTGGGTTTTTTAACAGGTGATGAGACTGGCTACAGACAGGAAATAGACCAGTTCTATAAATGGTGTAATGAAAATTCCTTGATTTTAAATATTTTGAAAACCAAAGAAATGGTTATCAATTTTAGGAAAAGACCCCCTCTTAAACCAGTTTCTGTAGATGGGAGTGATATTGACATAGTGGAAGAGTATAAGTACTTAGGTACTATTATAGACAATAAGCTCACATGGAGGGCAAATACTCTTGCAAGATATACAAAGGCACAACAAAGACTTTATTTTTAAGGAAACTGCGTAGTTTTAAGGCTGATAGTGATTTTGAGATTGTTTTATTTAACTTTTATACAAAGTGTTGTGACCTTTGTAATTCAGTGTTGGGGGGGGGGGGGGGGTGTTTTATCTGTTCAAAACAGGAATATGCTGGATAAGATTACAAAACTTGGTAGGAAAATAACTGGATCAGAAGTGAAAAGTATCATGCAGATTTCTGATGAATACACCATTAATTTGGCCTTGAAGATACTGGATGATCCATCCCACCCCCTCTTCCCTGAGTACTCCCCTCTCCCCTCCGTTATAGAATGCCACATGTAAAAACAAACAGAGCTATAACATCTTTTGTGCCAAGGAGCATTCAGCTGCTAAACAGGCTGAATTCAGACAGGTTGACACCATTTTAAAGTATGCACCTTTTATTTATATATTGTTGAGGGTTTTTTTAGATTTGTTTGTTATTCTATGTATTATTGTGCAAGTCTGCATGTTTAAGTGTTGTTTTGTTTTATGTAATTTATGGCTCCTAAGTGCAAGACAAATTCCCCTTGGGGCAAGAAAGGTTTCATTCATTCATTCATTCAATGTCCGGTGAGCAATGGCTTGAGACAAACTTAGCATTTTTACACCAATTATTATTGATATAAATACACAAACCACCCCCTCAGGATTTACCGCTTAGTGCGCAGCTCCTGTCGGCACAAAATGTAGCTAGCCCCTCGATGCTAACAACATTGTCCGGGATTGAGGAGTTAAGCCATGTCTGTCAGAATTATTGTGCAGCAGTTCCTCATCTTTCGTTTTGTTGTTAATTCCAGCTGCAGATGATCTATTTTGTTCTCCAGGGAGCAAACGTTAGCGAGGAAGATGGATGGAAGCGGCATTTTATAGGGGTTAGTTTTTAGCTTAGCTGTTAGCCAGCCACCCCCCAACAACCGCGCTTCCGCCTTCGGTCACACTGCCTCCACTTGCTCCTCCGTTGGCTTATGCTGCTAGGGGAGTCCGGTGCACCGTAAGCCCCTGGGTCTTGCTGGCGTAGCACTCCAAGGCTACACAAACACTCCCAAGTAGTCGTGTCTACGAAGTGGAAGTCACTGGATAATCGTAATTCCAGCAAGTGCTGGTGACTATATACTAATTTAATGAGAGTGTTGACTATTACTGACATCCTAGGCGGCGTATTATGATTGGAAAAACCGTAACTGTCGCGAGCCCATGCAGCCGAACAGGGTGCTGCCATCTTAGAAAAACCTATTCATATTCTGAATGGAATAGAAAAATCTGAATGTGTCAAGCACGTCTTTTTTTTTATAACCTCGGAATTTAATTCTGATCTAATTCTATTTACTGCAATAGGATTCCAAATACTCTATAAGCATTCCATTCTGTTATGAATCAGGAAAAAAATATATAAAATCACAGCACTAATTTTTTTTAAAAGTACTTTATCTACTTCAAAAATGTTATACAAAAGATTGATACATAACAGTTGTAAATGTCACTTAATTCCACAGGGTGTCGATAATGGTGGACACCAGTGAAAGTGATCGCTATTATCGACACCTCCCATGGCTTCTCAAACGCATGTTTAGATACAAAATGGCAACTGTCAAATGAAAGAGTAAGAAACAAAGTAGGTTTCGACAAGGATATCATGAAATATCTGTGAATTTGATAAGTAAAAACATGTACATGATCTTTCCACCACGCTTACCTACGATGATAATGTCCAGATTTTCCTCAAATTGCTGATCGTGCTAAAAAAAAAATTCCATCTCAGGTAACGAGCTGTGTCATCAGACAACAAGATCAAAGCAATGGGGGTCTTCCGGTTGATTGATTAACCAGTAATAACTGTTGTAACTGAAACTCACCTTTGTAATTTAAATTTTTTTTTAAATTGATAAATCTGAAAAGGTGCGGATGGACTCTCGATAACTAGCCGCCGCTCTAGTTGAATGTTGACTGTATTGGTTCAGCATTGAGATTAACTAAATATTGAGAGAGTTGATTCAACTGTGTAAGAGTTATACATAATATAATGTCAATATAATGATCAGTTTGTTTTATTGACACTTTGATAACAGAAACTAAAAATATGATGATAATTTATGTGATACCTACTTTTTTTTTGAGCAAAAGGTCAACAGTTGAGGTTTTGGGATAGCAGTCACTGCTGTTACAGCAAGAACAACATTATTATTATTTAGTGGTAGGAGTAGTATTATTGCTGCTGCTGCTGCTGCTGCTATTGCTAATTGGCAGCACGTAAAACGAGGTGTAAACTTCCTGGGGTAATCAATAAAAAAAATATATATATATTCATTCAGAACTATTTGAAAATGTTCGGATGCAACTGAATTAAATTCACCATGACCACAGAAGGGGGAGTAAATCAATAAATCAATAAAAATGAAGGCGGCAGCCTACCTGCAGGCCTTTAGTAAGCGGGCATAGAAGCACGAGATGCATGAGCCTCCGCAAAGCGCGTGGCATCTTCGCGATGATCTCCGCGAGCCGCTCACGTCCTCTCACCGCCATACATAACACTGCGACCCGACATTGCGTGCGTCCCCTTTAAAATCACTGCACTGACAACAGAGGGGATTAAGAAAGGGACCTCGAAAACAACCTTGGTCCGTTCAACAAACACTCAAATCGGTGTCTGGTGCCGACGTGTATTTTATCGCCGCGAGCTTCCTTTATGCACAAACAATGGCTTTTCCTAAATGTTAAGAACGTGTCTATTATAGTGCCGCATCGATGCAGAGTGCAAACTCCCAACCTTCCTGACTCCTGAATCTTCTGCGCCCCGAGCTTCTAGTTTTATGGTCACTTGCATGAGAAATAGGATATGCCAGTCCCGATTCTCCTGCCCCTCATGCATACAAACGAATGACCGAACGGCTTTTCTCTTTCTCCCTCGTTGTGATTCGACGATGTTTTAAAGGGGTGGTTGATATATGCAGGGGCGGGAGAGGGGTGTTAGACCGCCCAAAGAAAAATGCTGTCTTAAAGGACTAGTTTTTGAGTGATCGGGCTAGGATCTCAGGCTAAATTTACACCGGCATCTCAAATCTGATTTTGGTATATCCAAGCGCGCAAGAATTTGAATTCGATTTTAGATACGATTGAAGTTAGATTTGTGTCTCAATTTTGTTCCAAGTGCATGTACCTTTCATCAATTCACTTAAATTTTCAAAGCATGAAATAGAATAAAAAATAGTCCATTCAAATTTGGATGTTAGAACATTAAATTAGAAACCATTTTTCTTCAACGTGAGTTAGCAAAGCTTAAAAATTAAGTCAATCAGTTTTCCTTAAGCCTCACTCACAACCCGCTGTACGTGCGCTACAGGCGGTCTATGGTAAAAAATTTGGCAAAATTGTGCTTGAGACTTGCGCAACACTTGCGTGTGTTTAGCGCTGTAGAAGGTCGCAGACTGCCTGTGGAGACTTTTGGTCCTGCACATGCAAATTCTACAGGTCTTGCAACAAATCAAGAACGCATACACTACGTACAGGACCCGTACTCCTTTTGTACGCCTGAACCAAGTCAGCAGCGCGGCTAGTAGGGGCTTTTTGCGATGACAGTAAGACGTATGAGTGACACACGTTCATTGCAGTGGCGGCTGCTGGTTTTTAAAACGGGGAAGCCCATTTTACACATTCATCGTAAAACCTGTAGGCCGGATATCAAAGCATAGAAAGGTGTGCCCCATTAGCATAGTGAACTAGACAACCCTACCTAGTGGCAGAAAGTATTTTTGCTTGTACATTTCATGTTATAGTCTGGCTTGCCAGGCTAGTGCCTCATATCCTTAATCAAAAATATCAAACATCCAAAAATCACTGGCTATTCAACGAAGAGCCTTGAACATCATACCCTGATATGCAACACAGAGTCTTTAACACAACACCCAGCTGTGCAACACATCCTTGAACATCTTCTGCAACACAGTCTGGAAAACCAGGTAGGCTATGCAACACACAGAACCTTGAATATTATACCTAGGTATAACCTATAACACAGAGCCCACCATTCTCTTAACATTACACTTCAGATTCATGAACATTATATGATGCACACTATTTATACACAAATTCTGCCCTCCGCTCCTTTTCCAGAAAATGGTCTGTGACCCTGTCATACTAGCTGGTTGTGCTTTCCAGAGACTTCACCAATTTCTGTTAGCAGCTAGCACTGCAGATCCCAATAAGGCTCAAGCTAGCCTATAACCAGATTGAACTACAAATGAAATAAACGAGTGAATTCACGAATGATCAAACTGATAGAATGGATGAAAGTTAACGGAGCACAATGAGTAATATTTACATTTATTTACAGAGTAATGTACAGAGACATCAATGAGAAGAAACGTTTATATGAAAAGAAATTCGGACAGCACTTTGGCACAAGACTACAGTGGTGCTTGAAAGTTTGTGAACCCTTTAGAATTTTCTACATTTCTGCATAAATATGATCTAAAACATCATCAGATTTTCACACAAGTCCTAAAAGTAGATAAAGAGAACCCAGTTAAACAAATGAGACAAAAATATTATACTTGGTCATTTATTTATTGAGAAAAATGATCTGATATTACATATCTGTGAGTGGCAAAAGTATGTGAACCTCTAGGATTAGCAGTTAATTTGAAGGTGAAATTAGAGTCAGGTGTTTTCAATCAATAGGATGACAATCAGGTGTGAGTGGGCACCCTGTTTTATTTAAAGAACAGGGATCTATCAAAGTCTGATCTTCACAACACATGTTTGTGGAAGTGTATCATGGCACGAACAAAGGAGATTTCAGAGGACCTCAGAAAAAGCATTGTTGATGCTCATCAGGCTGGAAAAGGTTACAAAACCATCTCTAAATAGTTTGGACTCCACCAATCCACAGTCAGACAGATTGTGTACAAATGGAGGAAATTCAAGACCATTGTTACCCTCCCCAAGAGTGGTCAACCAACAAAGATCACTCCAAGAGCAAGGTGTGTAATAGTCAGCGAGGTCACAAAGGACCCCAGAGTAACTTCTAAGCAACTGAAGGCCTCTCTCACATTGGCTAATGTTAATGTTCAAGAGTCCACCATCAGGAGAACACTGAACAACAATGGTGTGCATGGCAGGGTTGCAAGGAGAAAGCCACTGCTCTCCAAAAAGAACATTGCTGCTCATCTGCAGTTTGCTAAAGATCATGTGGACAAGCCAGGCTATTGGAAAAATGTTTTGTGTATGGATGAGACCAAAATAGAACTTTTTGGTTTAAATGAGAAGCGTTATGTTTGGAGAAAGGAAAACACTGCATTCCAGCATAAGAACCTTATCTCATCTGTGAAACATGGTGGTGGTAGTATCATGGTTTGGGTCTGTTTTGCTGCATCTGGGCCAGGACGGCTTGCCATCATTGATGGAACAATGAATTCTGAATTATACCAGCGAATTCTAAAGGAAAATGTCAGGACATCTGTCCATGAACTGAATCTCAAGAGAAGGTGGGTCATGCAGCAAGACAATGACCCTAAGCACACAAGTTGTTCTACCAAAGAATGGTTAAAGAAGAATAAAGTTAATGTTTTGGAATGGCCAAGTCAAAGTCCTGACCTTAATCCAATCAAAATGTTGTGGAAGGACCTGAAGCGAGAAGTTCATGTGAAGAAACCCATCAACATCCCAGAGTTGAAGCTGTTCTGTAGAGAGAAATGGGGTAAAATTCCTCCAAGCCGGTGTGCAGGACTGATCAACAGTTAACGGAAACATTTAGTTGCAGTTATTGCTGCACAAGGGGGTCACACCAGATACTGAAAGCAAAGGTTCACATACTTTTGCCACTCACAGATATGTAATATTGGATCATTTTCCTTAATCAATAAATGACCAAGTGTAATATTTTTGTCTCATTTGTTTAACTGGGTTCTCTTTATCTACTTTTAGGACTTGTGTGAAAATCTGATGAAGTTTTAGGCCAGGCGGCACGGTGGTGTAGTGGTTAGTGTCGCCTCACAGCAAGAAGGTCCGGGTTCAAGCCCTGTGGCCGGCGAGGGCCTTTCTGTGTGGAGTTTGCATGTTCTCCCCGTGTCTGCGTGGGTTTCCTCCGGGTGCTCCGGTTTCCCCCACAGTCCAAAGACATGCAGGTTAGGTTAACTGGTGACTCTAAATTGACCGTAGGTGTGAATGGTTGTCTGTGTCTATGTGTAAGCCCTGTGATGACCTGGCGACTTGTCCAGGGTGTACCCCGCCTTTCGCCCATAGTCAGCTGGGATAGGCTCCAGCTTGCCTGCGACCCTGTAGAAGGATAAAGCGGCTAGAGATGAGATGAGTTTTAGGCCATATTTATGCAGAAATATAGAAAATTCTCAAGGGTTCACAAACTTTCAAGCACCACTGTACACTTTCTCGACATCCGCTAGGGACTGATCATGCTTCCGTGTTCCTCGCCGACGCCGAAGTACAGAGCCCACCCTCCTCATGTCTTTCAAACACTACCTCCAATAATCCTTCATCAGCCCGGTTTCTTGTCCCTCCCACTGTCTCATTTAGTCCCAGAGAAGCCCGGCTTCCCTGGAAGTGATGATTTTGTCGATTTTAACCAATAACAACTAGCCGAAATTGGCTGTTCAGAGCCCTCTCATAGACTGCAATGGATACCCGGCTGCCAGCCATAGAGCCCATTGAAATAAGAAAGGTTACAGCCAGTGTTGCCAGATTGGGCGATTTTAAGTGCATTTTGGCGGGTTTTGAACATATTTTGGCTGGAAAACGTCAGCAGTATCTGGCAACACTGGTTTGCCTGGCAGCAAAGGTGATTCTCGTAGTGAACTGCAAGTTCGTCAGACATCACTCAAATAAGTTACAGGATAGTTATGAACGTAAATACAATCTTGGGCATATATTATGTTATGCAAGTTATTGTTTTAATGAGAATTTAATGTCATAGATGCCTCAGTTTGGGGAGAGAATTTTAGGGGAAGCTCGGCTTCCCTTGTTGTCTCTGAGGAATCGCCCCGGTTCATTGTATGAGTGACATGCCTCGGAAGTACTACACAAGTATTCCACAGTTGCTATTTGTGCAGCCCGCAAGACAGAAGTACATCTCACTTTCTACCCCATGTGTGGCGTGCATGCAGCGCATGCGACCTGCATGCGACACGAGGGGCAAGACTCTGGGTATATATATTGGGGGAGGAACCAAGGAACCGATCATGTAGCGTGTAGCATTGTAGAAAGGAAGACCACCACCTCATTTGCTATTTTTATCTGAGTAGATGTATGTTAATTTACCATGCAAACGTCAAATAATAAAACATGAGTATAAGGAAATAACGCATTTTATTACATTGTAAAAAATTCCAACTAAATAGCCCGACAGTTTGAGCACTGAAACACACTTTGACTCTGACTCCGAGCTACTGTCCTGCTCCTACTCCTGCTGAGTGGTGGGACGGGGTGTCGGGATGTCCTTGTCCTCATCACTGAGTATGGCACAATGGCCTGACAGAGATGATGGGATTGCAATGTCCTCACTTCTGGGCATCATTAGCTGAAACATACATGAAAATCAGCATATATAAAATTAATTACATAAGCATATACAGTAGATACTGAAATGAATGTTTAAAGCATGTGTATTTACCTGTGAAAATACCTCTGGCGGGGTGCTGTGCCTTCTGCCGGCTTGAAGGCATACTTCTCCCTGTCCATGCAGGGCTTGCCGGTGCTGCTACCATCATCATCAAATTCTTCCTCCTCCTCACCCTCTGCTGTTTCAGGCTGGGTTACTTCACTTTTGCTTGCTTCTTCTTGGGTCCCATTTTCTAAACTTTAAACTGAAATTTTTGAAATTTTTCCCACAAAATATTCAATGTTCTTCAGTTGAAAGATAGATGCAGAATGCTGCAGACATGCTGGTTTTATACCCACTCCTGGCTTGTGTCACATGCAAGTTATAAGTGATTGTAACGTGTTAATCACATGCGTCACACATGCTTCACAAGTGTGGCCTGTACTCGTAGCGCAGGAAACTGGTAAAATGCAAGTCTCACACACTCCACACTCACTGAACACACACTGATCACGCGCATCAGACATACGCTTTCCATGGGCTAACGGCGCAATTTTTCCCATGCCTCGAGGAAGTCAGGCGTGCAACCTGTACTTGACAAGAACTTTCCCCTGGGTTCACCGCGACTCTGCGGCATGGCTGCGAGCTACCAAACCGTGCGACCTGTGCGTATCCAAAACACTTAGGGTGGGTTGTGAGGCTTTAACATTCATAAGTTTATAAACTCAAATGTCATTGGTTTGTACACCATGCAGTTTTATCACTGTTTACACACATTTTAAACATGTGCTACTTTATTAATGAGCAACTCAATACGTTTATTACAATAAAACATTTAGTATTACTCAAAACAATTACTTAATTGTGAAGTAATCAGTTTTGAGTATCTTAACTAACGACACACAATGTGGATAAGTTCATTTCACTTTGCTATAAAATCAGCATAATTAAATATTCAAATACAAAGACTTTCAAAACCCAAAATTACACAAATGACCACTTAAATATTTTGTGGCAACTGATTAGAATTAAGTTTTAGTAACTTACACATGATACACATGCTATGAATGAGCATACAGTATACTGAAAATACGTTCAAATGTAAATTTATTTATGAAATACAGGTCAAGTTTTCTAATACTTTTCTAATTATTGAAAAGTACAACCCCGATTCCAAAAAAGTTGGGACAAAGTACAAATCTCATCTCATTATCTCTAGCCGCTTTATCCTGTTCTACAGGGTTGCAGGCAAGCTGGAGCCTATCCCGGCTGACTATGGGTGAGAGGCGGGGTACACCCTGGACAAGTCGCCAGGTCATTGCAGGGCTGACACATAAAGACAAACAACCATTCACACTCACATTCACACCTACGATCACTTTAGGCCAAGTTTACATTAGACCGTATCTGTCTCGTTTTCTTCGCGGATGCACTGTCCGTTTACATTAAACCGCCTGGAAACGCCGGGAAACGGGAATCCGCCAGGGTCCACGTATTCAATCTAGATCGTGTCTGATCCGGTGCTGTGTAAACATTGAGAATACGCGGATACGCTGTGCTGAGCTCTAGCTGGCGTTGTCATTGGACAACGTCACTGTGACATCCACCTTCCTGATTCGCTGGCGTTGGTCATGTGACGCGACTGCTGAAAAACGGCGTGGACTTCCGCCTTGTATCACCTTTCATTAAAGAGTATAAAAGTATGAAAATACTGCAAATACTGATGCAAATACTGCCCATTGTGTAGTTATGATTGTCTTTAGGCTTGCCATCCTTCCACTTGCAAGTGGTAAGTGATATGCGCTGGGATCACACACACAGCGGCTTAGTCCCGAATGACAGCTCGTGCGCTATACTCGCGCACTCTGTGAGCTGCGCAGGGCCGGAGTGCACACCCTCCAGAGGGCACTCGCTGTTCAGGGCGGAGTGATTTGGAGCGCAGGATGCCTGCGGAGCCGAGCGTATCTGTGTATTGGTGTTGCTGTGTGCACGCGAATCGTGTATTGGTGTTGCTGTGTGCACACTAATCGTTTTAAAAACGTTAATCTGATGATCCGCTGATACGGTCTAATGTAAACCCCACCTTAGAGCCACCAATTCGCCTAACCTGCATGTCGTTGGACTGGGGGGGACCGGATCACCTGGAGGAAACCCACGCAGACACGGGGAGAATATGCAAACTCCGCACAGAAAGGCCCCTGTCGGCTACTGGGCTCAAACCCTGAACCTTCTTGCTGTGAGGCAACAGTGCTAACCATTACACCACTATGCCGCCCCATCAGAAAACAAGAAAAGCATAATTATGCGATTAATTAGTACAATAGTAAAATAATTAGTAAACCTTCCATTTTATCACGGGTTATAAATGAACACACATTTTTATCTATTTATAAACACACAAACACATATACAGTACCAGGCAAAAGTTTGGACACATACTCATTAATAGGTTTGTCTGTATTTTGATTATTTTCTACATTGTAGAACAATACTGAAGACATCCAAACTATGAAATAACATCTGGAACATACAACTCCGATTCCAAAAAAGTTGGGACAAAGTACAATTTGTAAATAAAAATGGAATGCAATGATGTGGAAGTTTCAAAATTCCATATTTTATTCAGAATAGAGCATAGATGACATATCAAATGTTTAAACTGAGAAAATGTATCATTTAAAGAGAAAAATTAGGTGATTTTAAATTTCATGACAACAACACATCTCAAAAAAGTTGGGACAAGGCCATGTTTACAACTGTGAGACAACCCCTTTTCTCTTTACAACAGTCTGTAACCGTCTGGGGACTGAGGAGACAAGTTGCTCAAGTTTAGGGATAGGAATGTTAACCCATTCTTGTCTAATGTAGGATTCTAGTTGCTCAACTGTCTTAGGTCTTTTTTGTCATATCTTCCGTTTTATGATGCGCCAAATGTTTTCTATGGGTGAAAGATCTGGACTGCAGGCTGGCCAGTTCAGTACCCGGACCCTTCTTCTACGCAGCCATGATGCTGTAATTGATGCAGTATGTGGTTTGGCATTGTCATGTTGGAAAATGCAAGGTCTTCCCTGAAAGAGACGTCGTCTGGATGGGAGCATATGTTGCTCTAGAACCTGGATATACCTTTCAGCATTGATGGTGTCTTTCCAGATGTGTAAGCTGCCCATGCCACACGCACTAATGCAACCCCATACCATCAGAGATGCAGGCTTCTGAACTGAGCGCTGATAACAACTTGGGTCGTCCTTCTCCTCTTTAGTCCGAATGACACGGCGTCCCTGATTTCCATAAAGAACTTCAAATTTTGATTCGTCTGACCACAGAACAGCTTTCCACTTTGCCACAGTCCATTTTAAATGAGCCTTGGCCCAGAGAAGACTTCTGCGCTTCTGGATCATGTTTAGATACAGCTTCTTCTTTGAACTATAGAGTTTTAGCTGGCAACGGCTGATGGTACGGTGAATTATGTTCACAGATAATGTTCTCTGGAAATATTCTTGAGCCCATTTTGTGATTTCCAATACAGAAGCATGCCTGTATATGACGCAGTGCCATCTAAGGGCCCGAAGATCACGGGCACCCAGTATGGTTTTCCGGCCTTGACCCTTATGCACAGAGATTCTTCCAGATTCTCTGAATCTTTTGATGATATTATGTACTGGAGATGATGATATGTTCAAACTCTTTGCAATTTTCCACTGTCGAACTCCTTTCTGATATTGCTCCACTATTTGTCGGCGCAGAATTAGGGGGATTGGTAAATCCCCCTAATTAGGGGGATTGGTAATCCCCCCTCTTCCCATCTTTACTTCTGAGAGCCGCTGCCACTCCAAGATGCTCTTTTTATACCCAGTCATGTTAATGACCTATTGCCAATTGACCTAATGAGTTGCAATTTGGTCCTCCAGCTGTTCCTTTTTTGTACCTTAAACTTTTCCAGCCTCTTATTGCCCCGTTCCAACTTTTTTGAGATGTGTTGCTGTCATGAAATTTCAAATGAGCCAATATTTGGCATGAAATTTCAAAATGTCTCACTTTCGACATTTGATATGTTGTCTATGTTCTATTGTGAATACAATATCAGTTTCTTAGATTTGTAAATTATTGCATTCCATTTTTATTTACAATTTGTACTTTGTCCCAACTTTTTTGGAATCGGGGTTGTAAATAATGAATGACAAATTTACAGATTTGGTATAAAATTTATATAATTCAGCTGCTTCCAGAGTTTGTCATTTTTTATGCTTGAAAAAAAACCCCCATCCCAACACGATATAGGTCACATAATGTATCATGATAGATATTATATGATCATAATGATAAGCCCTCTCTTCAGGACACAATCGCCTTAGCCATCTAGGGGGGAAAAACTTGGAACATATAAAATAAAATTTACTTTACTCTATCTTTAAAATCTAAACAAAACTGTGTTAGTGTCAACAAATAGGGCCTCTCAATAATTTGATCCCACATTATAAAGTAGAAATAAAAAAGATTGTGCCCACCAACACAGAAAAATGCAGGTCCTTCAAAATTGGGCTAAATGAAAGTCAACAGTACATTAACTAACTTGACCAAGATAAAATTAAAACAAAATGTCTGAGCAGACCTCCTTATTGATGTGGCAACAAGGGAAGTTCTTGTTGCGTACATCAATTCATTCTTTAGGGCAGGGGTGCCCAAATTCTTCTCTATAATGGGCCAAAAATTAATTCTGTGGGTGGGCCGCGGGCCAAAAAACGAACGTCCACATTATGTTACCTTACATTTTATTGAAATGTGTCATTTTTATATAGGCTAAGATCATTAAACTCAAATGTAAATGTTTAAAGCAATTAAACACATATTTTGTATATTTTAGTAGGCCTACTTTTATTAATTTCATAAGATGACAGAACATCCACATGGCTTATTTTATGAGGTAGAAACATATTTGAAAGGAAAGCAACATTTCAGACTATATTACAAAAAGTGCTTTGGTAGATTGAGCAAGTTGAAAACAGTTGGATATGGTCCAGGACAACCAAATATAAAATTATATTTAAAAATTAACTAAAATGTGAATTGAGCAATAACACATGCCCTTGTAACACTGTGCCTTTTAAGCCATTTGAAACCAGCTGGATGGTCCAACTTATGAAACCAGAGGGAATTTACTTTAGACTGAATTTGAAATTAGATTGAGTATTAGGTATGGAATTGGACAATGTGAACTGAGCAATATAGAACACAACACAACATGCCCTTACAACAGCATTACTTTCTTTGTATTTTACAATTAGTGGGAGACATGAAGCCTGTTTTTTATAAGTCTGTCAACATTAGGCTCCAGCTGACTAACTGACAGAGTGAGGATATCATGGAGATGAGAATTTGGCAGTGTATTTCTGAGCTTTGACTTACAACCCCAACTCCAAAAAAGTTGGGACACTGTGTAAAACATAAATAAAAACAGAACGTGAAGCTTTGCAAATCATGGAAACCCTATATTTCATTTACAAAGGCAACATATCAAATAATGAAACTGAGAAATTTTATTGGTTTTTTGAAAACTATATGCTCATTTTGAATTTGATGTCAGCAACATGTTTCAGAAAAGTTGCAACAGGGACAACAAATGACTGAAAAAGTTGTGTAATGCTAAAAAAAAATGTAAAACCAATATGTTTAACTGGCAACAGGTCAGTAACATGATTGGGTATAAAAAGAGCATCCAAGAGAGGTGGAGTCTCTCAGAAGTAAAGATGGGGAGGGGTTCACCGCTCTGTGAAAGACTGCATGGGCAAACAGTGCAACAATTTAAGAATAACGCTCCCCAGTGTAAAATTGCAGATAATTCGGGGATCACATCATCTATGGTCCATAATATCATTAAAAGGTTCAGAGAATCTGGAGAAATCTCCGTATGCAAAAGACAAGGCTGAAAACTGACATTGGATGCCTGTGATCTTCAGGACCTCAGGCGACACTGCATTAAAAGCAGACATATGTCTGTAGTGGAAATCACTGTATGGGCTCAGGAACACTTCAGAAAACCATTGTCTGTGAAAACAGTTCATTACTGCATCCACAAATGCAAGTTAAAACCAAATATAAACAATATCCAGAAACACCACCACCTTCTCTGGGCCCAAGCTCTTTTACGATGGACTGAAGCAAAACAGAAAATTGTCCCGAGGTCTGATGAATCAAAGTAGAAATTCTTTTTAGAAATCATGGACACCACGTCCTCCAGGCTAAAGAGGAGAGAAACCATCTGGCTTGTTATCAGTGCACAGTTCAAAAGCCAGCATCTGTGATGGTATGAGGGTGCATTAGTGCACATGACATGACAAAATCTGGGACGGCATCATTAATGCTGAATGATTTATACACATTCCAGAGCAATATGCTGCCATCCAGACAAAATCTTTTTCAGGGAGGTCCTTCCTTCTTTCAGCAAGACAATGCCAAACCGCTTTCTTTTCAACTGCCATTATCCATTTTTATCTTTGTTATAATAAATTAATTTATTATCGAAACTGTGTGTTTATTTGTGTTCCAATATCTTTGAAGTCCCCAATCTCCAAAGAATTCTAAAAGGTGCATATGATTTATGTAATATGGTAAGTGATCATAATAATTTGGAATATACCATAATTTAGCTGTTTGGTAATTTATTATTAAGCACCAAAATTAATGGTATTAATTAATGAGACTGATTAATGAGACTGATTCCATGAGTGATTTAATGATAATATGAGACTGATTCAATGAAAATGATTCACTAAAAACGATTCAAATGAGACTGATTCAATTTTAATTATTAACCTTCAGATTTAATGAGACTGATCACTCAATTACCCAAATGCACCTACACAGGCGTGCTTTGACTACTGCCTCTGAGTCTTGTTTAGCTGTGGGGAATACTTCAACCCATTTTGAAAACATGTCAACTCTTACCAGGCAATACCTTTTCCCCTCACTAGGTGTTAGTTCAATGAAGTCCATTTGGAGATGATCAAATGGTTTGTCTGGTATTGGGTGTGCTGCTTGAGTTAGTTTGATACCTTGACCTGCATTATGTTGTGCACATATCAAGCATTACTTGCAAAATTTCGCAGCATAATTTGAAAACCCCTTTGTGAACCACCTCTTTGTTACTTCTGCTACCATCCCCCCTTTGACACATGGGTGAGCCCATGTGCCAATTTTGCATAGAAAGGGCCTCTGGCTGCTACTGTGGAGACAATCTCGAGCAATGTGTCCCTTCTGATTGCAGTTGTAGCAGGTTGTGCCTTTTATCCAGGACGAGTCACCCCAGGTCGTCCTGTCTCGGCCCCTACCTTGACCTCTTCCTCTTCGTCTAGGCTGAACAGTCTGGAAAAGAGTGAGAGTGGTGGCGTGTAGGTCTTGGTCTCTTTGTGCCGACGTTGTCTTCTCCTTCTCTTTCAGCAGCCTTTCTGCATGCACAGCGTACTGCTCGATCTTGCTGAGACTGGTGGTTTCCCACAGGAGACAGAGCTGCTTTACTGACTTGGCCACTGCTGGATTCATACCGTTCATGAAACTGTTCCGCAGGTGCACTTCCCAGACCTCAGGAGTGCCTTCCACTCCAGCTAGGGTCACGGGTCTGGTCAGGCCACTGTGCTTCTCATGCACGGCAGTGAGACGGGTGAGAAACGCTGACACACCTTCTCCATCTTCTTGCTTACACATACTGATCTTAGTCATGTCTATGTTCAAGGGAAAAGCACTGTCCAGACGAGCACAGAGAGCAGTGATGGTATCTCTATACTCACCATTGCCAGCCGCGCTCCAGTCTGGTGTAGTCATTCGCTGGTCAGCTTCCGGCCACTCTTTGGAAACTTTGTTCCAATCTATACCCATCTTGATCATGAGTAGGCGGTGGAGTTCATGGGTGGTTGGTCGGAATTCTCTGCAAAATATCAACAGCTCATTACCAAATCTCTTTCCTCCTACCTCTCTCACATTGGGAAGAGAAGCCATGCTTTCCTTCATGTCAGCTGTTGTCCAGGGTCTGTGGACTAAAAGCATGCCATCAGCTCCAGCCACGTCCACCATTGGAAGATGAAGAACTTCAGACCTTAGGTTACGGCCTTGTGGACCCACTGGTGAGCATGTGGTCAGGTCCAGGAGGGTGTCTCTTCTGTCGCCATATGCAAGACCGGATCTCGTGTGATGGGGAAGCAAGGGGAGGCGCTGACGCTGGAGGCGGCTGGTAGACTGGAGGAGATTCCAGAGGCTCAGTTTTCTCCTTTGTCTCGACTCCCCTCCCCGTGGGTGAGGCGCTTGTGGGAATGATGCTCTGCCTTGCTGAGGAGGCAGTGTGTGTCGAGGTGGTGGGGCAGACTCCAGGTCAGGGTCCATCTGAAATTTCAAACACTGAGAAGAGGGTGAGAGCCCTGCCTGTCGTTTCTCTCTTTTGTACTCTCTCTTAAGTGTTTCTTCTTTCCATGCAGAAAATGCCCTCCAGTCCCCTAAGAACTTAACATCTTCTTTTTCCTTCTGTTTCAACTTTTCTTCTAACTGTCCTATCTGCCTGGGACTAAAACTGCCCTTCTCAGGGAATCCTAAGTCCTTTACCCATATATCAAACTGTGCCAAATAATCCTCGCCATACAAGGTTTTCATAAACCGGATATTTGGGCTGTCATAGGAACACCCACTTCTTATTATAGCACATGTAGCCTCAGGCTTACTTGCTTCTTCCTTTTCTTTCCCTAACCTGCGGTTCCCGTTCCCCATTGTACACTGTTATATTAACAGGTCGTGACAACAATGGCTGAGTTTCTTTATCAGGATCACAAGAAGAACAAGTTGGACTATGTCCAAAAATGCAACACAATAATCCTTTAGGTGTGTTCTTATTAGTAAACAATTTATCTGACATTTGCCTTAAACTAAAGTAGATATTATTTAGCACAACAACCTCAAAGACAACTCACGCATGTGTACAAAATCTGTTTCTCTGTTTCAGAATTTGGAGGAGGACAGTACTCTGTTGATTCATCAATATTTTGCGTGCACACCGGTGTGTCTTTGCGACTTTGTGATGGAACCTCTCTATCCCGTTCCTACGACGGGCCAGTTGTTCACACAGAACAAAGGGAGCAAGATTCAATTCTTTCCCAGTTACGAATCGCTGAACGCGAGTCCGTCGAGACACACACCCGTACTTCTCTCTCTCAAGTAGGTGAGCCGTTACCTAGTCGTCACTTAGGCGGATAATTCTCTTACACAACCCAATAAACTACTCGTGGTTTATTGTCTCAAAATTGTGTTTTATCTGTTTCTGCAAACATATTGATGATACCACAGCTTAGCAGTCCTCCTGGGCTCGGACAAACTTCTGTCCGTCTCTCATATCAATTTTCCTTGACTGGGACAAGGAAAACCGATATCTTATGTCAGTCTTTAAATACTGTTTCCACTAATTTCTTTACACAAGAATGCAAAGTTATCACTTACTGGTTCAGTGAGCCCTGATGGTCTGGTCTCTCATCCGAGTTCTCAGCTCCACACCGTAGTCTTGGGAGTGTTCCATCGTCCGAGGATCAGATGCCTAGGGCCCACCCAGGGATGCTAAATTGTAATAGAAACTTCTAATAAACACTTCAGAACGCTTAGCAGTTGTCTTTTCAGTTATTTATTATAGTAGATCATATAAGAGATATATAAGATAGGAAAGAAAGAAAATTAAAGCAGAACATCACCTCTAGTGATGTGAGAGTACGCGCGTGCTCTGAGTTGTGTTTTAGTGGCTGTTATCTATATACTCTAAAGGCATTCGTTTTGCTGCCCGTGTCTTCACGTGATTGGCTCAAGATATTCTATGAAGCTTTGCTAATGAGTGCACCTGGCATGCTTTGGTATGCGCAGGCAGATGCAAACAGGGAGAACTCAAGCTCTCTGCTTATCACCACCAAGGACAGGAAAGGTGGTTACATCATGAGAAGATGCGTAGTTAGGACGAACTCAAGCACCCTGCTCATTATCACCAAGGCCACAGAAAGGCGATTACAGCATGTGGAAAACATCTCTTCTCAGTACACTAAGCTACTTTAACTCAACATACAGAAACACAGAGAAGAATAATGTTCGTCCATTAAATTTCCCTCACAGGTTCAAACCCAGAACCTTCTTGATGTGAAGCAGCAGTGCTAACCACTGCACCATTGTCCTCCCTGAAGCCCAGCAGTGGAGCGAAGAGCTCATTTTCCCTGACAATAAACAGATACATACTTCGCAAAGTGTTAGTGTACACAGCGTCTTTTTAAGCATGCATTGATGGTGCTCCAAATCAATAACACGTGTGTGGAATGATCCACCTGTCCCAAAGGCATGCATGATGTGCTCTGTGAAACTGCTTGAGCAGCACCAGGCTTGAGCACGTGAAGGCTTGACATTATGTGATGTAAAACATTTTTTTCTGTTTAACAATGTAATATAGGGTTATAAGAGTAGTTTCAAACAAATGACAAATTTAGGAATTTAACTTTATTTTAAAGTGTATGTTACGGCGACCTGCCACAAGGAGTGCCTGAACGCAGGCTCACATGATTGACAGCTGCCTCCGCCACTTCCTGCTACACTGTATTGCTGCGCTACCAGCGCACGCACGCTGTGCTGAACAGGCAGCCAATCACAACGCTAGTTAGCAGGGCAGCGGTCGTTCTAGAACGCTAGGCAGAATTAACATTCAGTTTGTAATGAAGCAGCAGCGCAGCAGTTGCGAAGAGAACTTCGCTACTAACACAAACTTTACAGCACATCAGGGAAAAAGGACAAAAAAGGCTACCGGTAAACCCACTGAACTTTTTTATATGCAAACGCTGCGCTCGCAGTAATCCGTGGGCATGAGAAATGTTTGTTCCTTACCTGTGATTGGTTTAATGTGATTGGTTTAAACTTCCTTTCTCAGTGGCGTGTACTAAAATATCTTCAGTTAAAGTGAACAAACTGCCTGTGAAAGGGCTAATGGTTAAAACGGTTCTTAGTTTAAAACTGTTTTTCTGTTCATTTATATTTGTTCAACAACATATTACCTGAATGATTAAAAATGGTTAAAAAATACTTAATTTACCTTATACATAAAATTTTATATATTGTTGCCTAATTAACTTGGGCTTAGTTATAGAAAAACAAGCATTTATTCACACATGCTTTGTTGTAGAAAAACAGGCATTTATTCATACATTTATTTATGTTTGTATGTTTAAAGGTTTTTCACCTTCTAGCTTCGGCTTCAAGCTCCAAGCTTCTAGCTTCTACTTCTGATTCTACTTCTGATTCTAACGTCAGTTCCACTGAAAACCAATAAAATACAAGAAGAGTGGAATCCTGTGTCCAAGTCCTTCCCTTTCAAGTGTGGGAAACCCTGATGCTCACATACACTTGACAGTGAAAAACCGATGCACCAGTGGAAACTGACGACTGCCAGA
Organism: Neoarius graeffei; assembly: GCF_027579695.1. Taxonomy (NCBI): domain Eukaryota; kingdom Metazoa; phylum Chordata; class Actinopteri; order Siluriformes; family Ariidae; genus Neoarius; species Neoarius graeffei. The sequence goes on along the minus strand of NC_083580.1, from coordinate 26,665,702 downwards.
CAACTGCCAGTGAAAAACCGCTGCACCAGTGCATCAAACCGAAACCAGTGACCAAGAAGCAAGACTCCACTCGTGCCACAACCCAACAGAGAGGGAAGACACTTCACCTGGGGGCCTGGAGGATAAAGCTAGAAGTCATCTGGAAAAAAGAAACGAAATGGCGAAGTCATTAGAAGAACTGAAAACAGAGCGAACCACAGCCAAAAGACTTTTCTCCCGTCTTGCTAACTGCATTGCGAGAACACACTCGGAGATGACTGTGGAGGAGCTAAAGCAAAACTTCAACAAGCTTACAGCAGAAAGCTCGAGACTCATGGAGGCGAACGAAGAGATTGAGGCCGCCTACATGGCAGAAGCAGCCGCAGCCGCTGTAGAGGACCTGGGCGCCGAGAAGAAAGCCGACCTGGAGAAGATAGAGGCATACTGTAAGCAGAGGACTAAAGAAGCAAAGCTCCTAATTCAACAAACACTCTGGGAATCATATGGGGAGAAAGAGCTGCCCCTTGCTCTATACATCGCTGAAGCTGACTGCAAGAATGTCTCCTCTGCCCAGCTCGACGTGACTCTGGAGGCATATGAGTTCATGCTGAAGCACTTTGAGATGTTGGTGCTGAAGGCAAAAGAAGCGCACCGTGACTGGAACCGCTGGGCTCCCGCTGCAGAGCAAAGAGACTTTGATCACCGCATGACAGAGCTCGAAGTGCAACTTCCCCAGCTGGTGTCGCGCAAGGCCACCTTCATCAAAGCTGCAAAGATCAAGACAGAATCTGAAGAGCCCACTGTCCACCGTACAGCTCCAGTGCCAGCAATAAAACTGAAAGCCACAGCCCTTCCAAAGTTTGCTGGCAACCAGCGAAGTTACTACAGGTGGAAGAAGGAGTGGGAAGCCCTACAGAAGCAGGGTGAACCAACAGGGTCTAGAGAGGTCAAGAAATTCCAGCTGCTCGAAAGCATCGATGAAAAGGTGGCCGAAAACCTACACCTGTCGACCTACAGCTCCTCAAACGAAATCTTCAGAGTCCTGGATAACCGGTTTGGGAACCAAGCCAACATTGCTCTCGAGATCATTGAAGATCTACAAGCAACTCCTGCAGTCAAAGCCGGCCAGCCAAGAAGAGTCATCGAGCTCATCCAAACAGTGGAAAAAGCTCTCTACGACTTAAATGAACTGGACAATGCCGAGGCCATAAAGAACCCCATTGTGACCAAATCCATTGAGGGCAAGCTTCCAGAAACTTTAAAGAAAGACTGGCTCACCTATGCTGCTGACGTGAGTAATGCTGTGAACCGTCACAACCGTTTTGACAAGCTGCTGGCTTACCTAAAATCACAGGAAGCCATATATGAGCAACTTGACCAACTGAAAGATGGCGTTGAACCTGCCAAGGACAAGACCAAGTTCCTGAAGCAAGCCAGAACAAAAGCAACCAACAGTCCGGCAGTGTCATCCAACAGTGACGCAGCAGGCTGCATCGTCTGTGGTGACCCAAAGCACAGAAGAAGACTGTACTTCTGCAGAAAGTTTAGAACTGACCTAAAGCCATCGGAGAAGAGGGATGCAGCACAACAACTCGGTGCCTGCAAAAGATGCCTCGAAGTCCACACTGGTGAAAGCTGCAAGAAAACCACTTACCTGTGCAGGAATCCAGAATGCAAAGATCAACACCACTACCTCCTCTGTCCAGTTACCAGACCCCAGTCCCAAAGAACACCCAAGTTCAGTCCAGCGAGGGCTGAGGGCAGAAGACTCACTGAAACCCAGGAGCAGTTCCTCTCCAAACTCACACCAGAGCTGGCACAACAGTGTCGAGATGCCTTCTGCAACATAGCGTCCAGGGCATTCAACTCCAGTGCTGCTGAGAGAGGTCTTCTAGATGAACACTGCCTCACCGAGTACCCAGTCATCCTAATGCTCCTCAATGTCACTGCTAATGACGGACAGAGTGTCGGGACCCTCATCGACCTGGCATCAGACACAAACTACATAACGCACAAAGCTGCAAGCAAGTTGAACCTGAGAAGTGAAGACGTTACACTGGTGGTTCATGGCGTTGGAGGGATGAAGGTGTCTGTTGCAACCAAGCGCTATTTGCTGAAGATACGAGTCAGCACCCCAAGAGGGACACTCAAAGCACACCAACTCATCTGCTATGGACTTGACAAAATAGCAGAAGTCCACAGACATGTCCCGGCGAAAAAACTGCAGAAAATCTTCTCAGACATCTCCCTGGAAGATCTCGCAAGACCAAAGGAGATCCAACTCCTCATCAGCCACAAAGAAGGGCAGCTGGTACCCCAGAAGGTTCGTTCCATCGGTGACTTGGTGCTCTGGGATGGCCCGCTTGGCAAAACCATTGGAGGCACACACCCGGACCTCTTTGAAGAAGTCACCTTAACGGCCCACACCTCCAAGACTCACTTCGCAAGATCCATGCGCACTGCAGCTGTCATTGGAGACAAACCTGCTGGTTGCATAGCCCAAGTTGCCATGCGAGAGACCGCCAGCCTGCCTTCATTCAACCACTTCAAAGAAGAGAGACGTGTCCTCGAAGAGGATGCCTACGTCGATGACATATTGACTTCCCACAACAACCTCGACCACCTGAAATGCCTCACATCCAACATTGAGCAGATCCTTCAAGCAGGAGGGTTCTTCATGAAGCCCTGGATCTACTCGGATCAAAGTGGGAGGAGCGAGTCGAGAGGTGAGAAGATTGAGTCAAACACCATGATCCTGCCAAACCAACTCACCGAAGAGGATAACAAAGCCCTGGGCCTCAGCTACACCATCGACGATGACAAGTTACATGTCATGGTTGCAGTGAACTTCTCCAAGAAGAGGAAGAAAATGCGCCTCGGCCAGGACTTGTTGAAAGAACAAGTGAGAGAACAAACCCCCCTTGACCATAAAGGTGACCCTGTGAAAGCAGAAATGTGCGGAGCAGTCTTTGCAGCATGGCTGAAGAATTACTTCCAAAAGCACTGCCGAATCAAGGTCAAGAGGTGGTATCATCTAGTCGACAGCCAGACCATCTTGGGTGCCATACAGCGTGAAAGTTATGGATACCAAACCTTCTACGCAAACAGAGTTGGTGAGATCCAGAGCAGCACTGACATCCGAGATTGGTGGTGGATTCCAGGTGCCGAGAACATTGCAGATATTATCACTCGAGGGGCCAGTCCTGATGACCTAATCGAGAAATCCAAGTGGCAGTCAGGTCCGCAGTTCCTTCAGCTTCCTGAGAGTGAATGGCCAAAAAAGTCAGCGAAAGATGTTGCTGCACAGGCAAGAGACAACGTCACAAAAATGCAGAAGAAAACATTCACTGCTGTACTCACCCGAAGTCAGCTGAAGACACAAAGCCCAATTGCAGTCCAGGACGAAGCACAATCCAAGTCCAGAAACCCGCCACCAACAGGAGCAGCAGTCCAAAATCTATTGGACGAAAGGTGCTTCAGCAGTCTAAGACGGCTGGTCGGGACGGTTGCATGGATTTGGAGGGCGGCTAAGAAGTTCTTGCATGCCAAGAGGGGAGATGAAGCAAAGTGGGAGGCAATACCTTCATCTGGCGTCATCACTGTCAGCGAAAGGAAAAACGTGTTCCTGAAACTATGTCTGGCAGCGCAAGAAGGTGTGAACTTCCCAAATACAACTACTGACAGGCATGTTGTATACAAAGACCAAGTAACTGGGATCCTGATGTGTGGAGGGCGGATACAGGCCTTCAAAGAGGACCATAATGCTGTTCCCCTGCTACCATACCAAGCCTGGGTCTCCACTCTCCTGGCCCGTGAAGCACACAGTGAGGGACATGACGGAGTGGTAGGAACTCTGCTGCGGATGCGAAAGAGAGCCTGGGTGATCAGAGGAAGAATTCTGGCCCAAAAAGTTGTCGACAACTGCATCATCTGCAAGAAGGAAAGAGCTCTGCAAAGCCTTGGTGGTGGAGGAGGCCTTACCTTCAGTGAGTTCCTGAAAGTGCTTAAGCTAGCTGCTAACCTTGCCAACGAAAGGCCAATCGATGCCAGAGTTCAGAGCCGTGAGGACCGCATCAACTACGTAACCCCAAACACACTGTTGCTGGGGGCTCGTCCGGGATGTCCATGTGAAAGTCCCCCTAGGTGGACGTGCTCAAGTGAAGACTCCAAAGCCAACCGAGAAGTCCTGGGACCCACAGGGTACCACACTGCATCGGGATGTGCGACGCCTCATTGTCCTCCTCCCAGTGGAGGAACAAGTCAGCAGAGACCAGCTCGCCTGATGGGTGCGATCTTCCCGTGTCGCGCCACACCAAGATCGAGTGGGAGGTGTTACGGCGACCTGCCACAAGGAGTGCCTGAACGCAGGCTCACATGATTGACAGCTGCCTCCGCCACTTCCTGCTACACTGAATTGCTGCGCTACCAGCGCACGCACGCTGTGCTGAACAGGCAGCCAATCACAACGCTAGTTAGCAGGGCAGCGGTCGTTCTAGAACGCTAGGCAGAATTAACATTCAGTTTGTAATGAAGCAGCAGCGCAGCAGTTGCAAAGAGAACTTCGCTACTAACACAAACTTTACAGCACATCAGGGAAAAGGGACAAAAAAGGCTACCGGTAAACCCACTGAACTTTTTTATATGCAAACGCTGCGCTCGCAGTAATCCGTGGGCATGAGAAATGTTTGTTCCTTACCTGTGATTGGTTTAATGTGATTGGTTTAAACTTCCTTTCTCAGTGGCGTGTACTAAAATATCTTCAGTTAAAGTGAACAAACTGCCTGTGAAAGGGCTAATGGTTAAAACGGTTCTTAGTTTAAAACTGTTTTTCTGTTCATTTATATTTGTTCAACAACATATTACCTGAATGATTAAAAATGGTTAAAAAATACTTAATTTACCTTATACATAAAAATTTATATATTGTTGCCTAATTAACTTGGGCTTAGTTATAGAAAAACAAGCATTTATTCACACATGCTTTGTTGTAGAAAAACAGGCATTTATTCATACATTTATTTATGTTTGTATGTTTAAAGGTTTTTCACCTTCTAGCTTCGGCTTCAAGCTCCAAGCTTCTAGCTTCTGCTTCTGATTCTACCTCTGATTCTACTTCTGATTCTAACGTCAGTTCCACTGAAAACCAATAAAATACAAGAAGAGTGGAATCCTGTGTCCAAGTCCTTCCCTTTCAAGTGTGGGAAACCCTGATGCTCACATACACTTGACAGTGTATAATAATGTTAAAACTAGGCCTACTGTTGACTTAAAAGGCTTATTATTGTGTTTCACCATGTAGTCCCACTTGGTTTACTATAGCCCTCAAAAGGACATAACTGAAAAGCACATAAGTCAAGAGCAGAATACATGCAAATGCTGTTTACGTAAGAAACACCCAGATTTTGGGTTTGTTCCACTTGAAGAGTGCAACTGCCTTCATGGCACATAAATCATAGACTGAAAGAAAATAAATAAAATAAATGCCATATGCCGATCATGGCAAGTGCCCCGATGTGCCCCACTGCATGTTTAAATTAAAAATAAAATTTTATAACAACAATTTATCCATTTTAAAAAGTTATGATATTGTTAAAAATAGGCTTACTGAGGTGCAGTTATTTGCACAGAAACCGGATATCTGCCCATGACATGACCAGGTCACTAGTATGCCAGTTGCCTTAGTAACACAGAGCCATCAAATAAAGGCTTCAAACTCTTTTTTTTTTTTAAATAATAATAATAATCATCCCTGGGCACCACTGTTCTCTCTCTATCTATGTGTGTGTGTGTGTGTGTATACACTGCTTCAGCAGGGTTAAAAGCAGAGGAAAAATTTCACTGTGCTGTCATGTATATGTGACAAATAAAGGTTTCTGATTCTAAAAATCTAATCAGAAATTCTGTAACCATGTGGTTTTTACTGGCAACTAAATCCGTGAATCAACAGATTTCACTTTCATTCAAGATTCCTTTATTGTCACTGCACCGTACAGTACAGTGAAATTGAAGCAAGCAATCCAGTCGGTGTATTCATACAAACACTTAGTATAAAAAAAAACATAGTCAGATCTGTACAAGATAATCATTCAAGCAAAAAGATAAACAAATCTGTACAAGATAGAGTCAATAAAAAAGATAAACATATCTATACAAGAACTGCTTAAAAATGTAATTCTATGTATCTAGACGATCAGTCAGTGGGTTATTGTACATTGATAAGTGAATGTATTGCACAATCTCGTCTCGTCTCGTCTTCTTCCGCTTTATCCGGGACCGGGTCGCGGAGGCAGCAGTCTAAGCAGGGAAGCCCAAACTTCCCTTTCCCCAGACACCTCGGCCAGCTCCTCGGGAAGAACACCGAGGCGTTCCCAGGCCAGCCGAGAGACATAGTCCCTCCAGCGTGTCCTGGGTCTTCCCCGGGGCCTCCTCCCGGGGGGACATGCCTGGAACACCTCCCCAGGGAGGCATCCAGGAGGCATCCGAAAAAGATGCCCGAGCCACCTCAGCTGATTCCTCTCGATGTGGAGCAGCAGCGGCTCTACTCCGAGCTCCTCCCGAGTGACTGTGCTTCTCACCCTATTTCTAAGGGAGCGCCCAGCCACCCTGCGAAGGAAACTCATTTCGGCTGCTTGTATCCGCGATCTTGTCCTTTCGGTCATTACCCAAAGCTCATGACCATAGGTGAGAGTCGGAACGTAGATCGACCCGTAAATTGAGAGCTTCGCCTTTTGGCTCAGCTCCTTCTTCACCACGACGGACCAGTAAAGCGACCGCATCACTGCAGAGGCTGCACCGATCCGCCTGTCGATCTCACGCTCCATCCTTCCCTCACTCGTGAACAAGATCCCAAGATACTTAAACTCCTCCACTTGAGGCAGAACTTCTCCACCAACCTGGAGAGGGCAAGCCACCCTTTTCCGGTCGAGAACCATGGCCTCGGACTTGGAGGTGCTGATTCTCATCCCAGCCGCTTCACACTCGACTGCAAACCGCCCCAGTGCATGCTGAAGGTCCTGGTTTGAAGAAGCCAACAGGACAACATCATCCACAAAAAGCAGAGATGAAATCCTGTGGTTCCCAAACAGGATTCCTTCTGGCCCCTGGCTGCGCCTAGAAATTCTGTCCATAAAAATTATGAACAGAACCGGTGACAAAGGGCAGCCCTGCCGGAGTCCAGCATGCACTGGGAACAGGTCTGACTTACTGCTGGCAATGCGAACCAGACTCCTGCTCCGTTCGTACAGGGACCGGACAGCCCTTAGCAAAGAGCCCCGAACCCCATACTCCCGAAGCACCCCCCACAGAATACTACGGGGGACACGGTCGAATGCCTTCTCCAGATCCACAAAGCACATGTGGACTGGTTGGGCAAACTCCCATGAACCCTAGAGCACCCTATGAAGGGTATAGAGCTGGTCCAGTGTTCTGCGACCAGGACGAAAACCGCATTGTCCTCCTAGATCCGAGGTTCGACTATTGGTCGAATTCTCGTCTCCAGTACCCTGGAGTAAACCTTCCCTGGGAGGCTGAGAAGTGTGATTCCCCTATAATTGGGGCACACTCTCCGGTCCCCTTTCTTAAAAAGAGGGACCACCACCCCAGTCTGCCACTCCAGAGGCACTGTCCCTGACTGCCACGCGATGTTGCAGAGGTGTGTCAACCAAGACAGCCCCACAACATCCAGAGACTTGAGATACTCAGGGCGGATCTCATCCACCCCCGGTGCCTTGCCACTGAGGAGCTTGCAAACCACCTCAGTGACTTCAGCTTGGGTAATGGACGAGTCCACCTCTGAGTCATCAGCCTCAGTCTCCTCAGTGGAAGACATGACGGTGGGATTGAGGAGATCCTCAAAGTATTCCTTCCACCGCCCGACAATGTCCCCAGTCGAGGTCAACAGCTCCCCACCCGCACTGTAAACAGTGTTGGCAGAGTACTGCTTCCCCCTCCTGAGGCGCCGGACGGTTTGCCAGAATTTCTTCGAGGCCGACCGATAGTCCTTCTCCATGGCCTCCCCGAACTCCTCCCAGTTCCGAGTTTTTGCCTCCGCAACTGCCCAAGCTGCAGCACGCCTGGCCTGCCGATACCCATCAGCTGCCTCGGGAGTCCTGGAGGTTAACATGGCCCGATAGGACTCCTTCTTCAGCTTGACGGCATCCCTTACTTCTGGTGTCCACCACCGGGTTCGGGGATTGCCGCCACGACAGGCACCGGAGACCTTGCGGCCACAGCTCCGAACAGCTGCGTCCACAATGGAGGTAGAGAACATGGTCCACTCAGACTCAATGTCCCCCGCCTCCCACGGAAGCTGGGAAAAGCTCTCCCGGAGGTGGGAGTTAAAGACCTCCCCAACAGAGTGCTCGGCCAGACGTTCCCAGCAGACCCTCACCATACGTTTGGGCCTGCCAGGTCTGTCCAGCTTCCTCCTCCGCCAGCGGATCCAACTCACCACCAGGTGGTGATCAGTTGACAGCTCAGCCCCTCTCTTCACCCGAGTGTCCAAGACATAGGGCCGGAGATCAGATGAAACGACTACAAAGTCGATCATTGACCTCCGACCTAAGGTGTCCTGGTGCCACGTGCACTTATGGACACCCCTATGCTCGAACATGGTGTTCGTTATGGACAAACTGTGACTAGCACAGAAGTCCAATAACAAAACACCACTCGGGTTCAGATCGGGGAGGCCGTTCCTCCCAACCACGCCTCTCCAGGTGTCACTGTCATCTCCCACGTGAGCATTGAAGTCCCCCAGTAACACAATGGAGTCCCCAGTCTGAGCACTCCTCAATACCTCTCCCAGGGACTCCAAGAAGGCCGGATACTCTATACTGCTATTTGGGCCGTAGGCACAAACAACAGCAAGAGCCCTCTCCCCAATCCGAAGGCGCAGAGAGGCGACCCTCTCGTTCACTGGGGTAAACTCCAACCCATGGCGGCTGAGCTGGGGAGCTATAAGCAAGCCCACACCAGCCCGCCGCTGCTCACCACGGGCGACTCCAGAGAAGTGGAGAGTCCAGCCCCTCTCGAGGAATTGCACAATTAAGCATGATAATTGCACATTTGCCCATGTAGACAAAGTGCAGTTGAGCAGGAGCAATATAAATAAATAAATATGTGATCGAGAGAATAAGATGCATGTAGTTGTAAAAACATACTATTTAGGTAAAAGGTAGGCATGTAGAGGTGTAGACAGTTTGTGTTACAGTTCAGTCCTGTTTCTGTCCATACCGTTGGCATCTGTGTAGGTGACTGGCTTTGTTCAGTTCACGTATGACACTCAGGTAAAAGCTGTTCTTTTTTAGTCTATTTGTCCGTGATGCAATGGAGCTGAACCATCTACCAGAGGGCAGTGGTTCAAGAAGCTGGTGTCCAGGGTGGGAAGGGTCCTTTAGGATGTTGGTGGCACTGCTGAGGCAATGGGTGGTGTAGAGTTGCTCTAAAGAGGGCAGTGGGCAGCCAATGATCTTCTGTGCAGAGTCTATGACTCTTTGAAGGGCTTTCTTGTCTGCTACAGAGCTGTTGGTGTACCATGTAGTGATGCAGTTGTCAGCACACTCTCGATCGAACAACGGTAGGTCACTAGCAGCTGCTCGTGGAGGTGGTTGTTCTTGAGGATCCTCAGGAAGTACAGTCGCCGCTGTGCCTTTTTCACTGCCACTGTGGAGTTTGTGGTCCAGGTGAGGTCCTCTGCAATGTGTGTGCCCAGGAACTTGAAAGCAGGCACTCTTTCCACTCTGACCCCACTGATTAGCAATGGACTGTTAGTCTTTGTTGTGTATTCGGAAGTCTATTATGAGTTCTTCTGTTTTTGATGGGTTCAGGGCTAGGTTGTTTTCTTCACACCACCTTGTTAGTTTCTGGATGTCATCCCTGTAGGCTGTCTAGTCATCTCTTGAGATAAGTCCAACCACAGTTGTGAATCAGTCTGTCTGGGATGACTGTACTGAATGCAGAGCTGTAGTCTACAAAGAGCATCCTCATGTATATGTTCGAGGTGGCAAAGTGCAGTGTGTAGGGCAGTGGTTATTGCATCCTCAGTAGACCTGTTTGATCTGTAGGCAAACTGGTGTGGGTTGAAGGTGGCTGGGGAGGTTGGTTTTGATGTGCTGCTGGACCAGCTTTTCAAAGCACCTCATGATGATCAGGGTGAGTGCCACTGGGTGGTAGTCACTGAGGCCACTGATGACTGGTTTCTTTGGTACTGGGATAATCGTTGCTGATTTTAGGCAGGTTGGGATGGTGGCCTTGGACAGGGACAGGTTGAAGATGTTTGTGAAGACTGCTGAGAGCTGGTCTGCACATTCTCTCAGTACTCTTCCTGTCACTCCATCTGGTCCTGCAGCCTTCCTGGAGTTGATAGCCCTGAGCACATGCCTCACTTTGTGCTCCTGTACACTGAGCATGTGGCTGTTGTAGGTGAGAGTGGTTGTAATGTCAGCTGCCTCTGCCGTTCTTACTTCAAAGCAGGCAAAGACGCAGTTAAGCTCCTCTGCTAATGTGGCATTCACCTCAACAGTTCTGTGATTGCTTTTTTTTGTAATTGGTGCTGTGCTGGATCCCCTACCATAGTCTTTGCGGGTCATTGTAAGCAAAATGGTCCTCAATCTTTTTCCCATACTCAGCTTTAGCACCTTTGATGGCTCTCTTGAAGTTGGCTCTGGCTACACTGTATAGGGCTTTGTCCTCAGATTTAAATTCAGCATTGCTAACCTTCAGGAGAGTTCTGACCTCCTTCATCATCCAGGATTTCTGGTTGGAGTATATCCGGATACGTTTGTCAACATTGACACTGTCAACACAGTTGTTGATGTAACAGAGTCCTGCTGATGTGTACTCTTCTAGGTCATGATCCTCAAAAATGTCCCAGTTCATTCTTTCAAAGCAGTCCTGGAGCTGTGAGATTGCTCCTTCATGCCATGTTTTTACAGTTTTGGCGGTAAGGGGATCCTTCTTCCTTAAGGGGGTGTATGCAGGGGTTAGGAGTATGGATAGGTGGTCTGACTGTCCCAAGTGAGGTAGTGGTGTGGTCTTGTATCCATTCTTGATGTATGAGTAGGCTTTGTCCAAAGTGTTTTTCCCCCTGGTTGCACACCTGATGTGTTGATGGAATTTCGGGAGAACTGCTTTTAAATCTGCATGGTTGAAGTCTCCGGCTATGATGTGTACAGCCTCAGGGTTGGTATCCAGTTGGGAGTTGATGGCATTTAGCAGGTAGCCTTGTGCTGTGCTAGCATTAGCGTCCAGTGGAATGTAAACAGCTGTGATGATTACAGCGGTAAACTCTCTTGCAAGGTAGAAAGGCCTGTACTTAATCATCAGGAACTCCACATCAGGAGAACAATGCCTTCCTATGATGATGGTGCACCAGTTGTTGTGTAGGTAAATGCAGAGCCCGCTACCTTTGTTCTTACCGGAGTCTTTGTTTCTGTCCCAACGAAACATTGTGCAGCCTGCTAGCTCCATAGCGGCGTTGGGAACGTGCAGGTTTAACCATGTCTCTGTTATTAGTAGAATGCTGCAGTCTTTTATGAGGTTGTTCATGGAACTCTGGAGATGTAACTCGCCCATTTTGTTGGTGATGGATCTTGCGTTGGTGAGGAAGATGCTGGGAAGAGGTGGTTTGTGTGGTTGTTTCTTTAGTCTAGCAAGTAGGCCTGACTGGCATCCGTGCTTTTGTTTCCTGTGTCTGAGCTGCCTTTGACGCTTGCCGGAGCCAATAACAATCCACGGAGAGTCTGGTGTTCTGGCTAGCTCCTCCGGTATGTTGTGTGTCCACAGAAAATCATTTCTAACTGCTTGATTGCATTGATGTCCGATGTTCAAAATATCTAGTTGACTATAGATGGGATTCATTGGACTAAACTTCACATTAACAAGCAGACAAACGAACAAAAACACACAAAAGAAGCACCGGACCGGAGAGTGAAGAGCCACGGAGTCTGTGCACACCACCATCTTGAATAACAATTATTTTATGAAGTTTAAATCTCACTTGGCTAGATAACACATAGTGCTAGCACAGATACTAGTAAATAATGGTGGCCGTCATAGCAATCTGATTTTTGCTGTCTAAAAAAAAAAAAAATCACTTCTCAGTAATTAAAAACAAACAAAACATATCACATAAAAAAATACAATCAGGCTTATTTTTACAGCCAAACGCTTGATACTCGGGCATCTTTAGGGTTGTTTACAACAATTTAGAACAAGGCATCAATGAAGTGTTCCAAACTGAACTGGCTTTCAGAGATGCTTATTTCATCCAGCTCACTATCTGCACAGAGAACCTGATAAGAGCCTGTAAGAATAGGAATGTTCCACTCACCCCTTTCCAGTGTCTCTCAGCCAGGAACAAGCTAGAACCTGTGGACATCGCTCAAACTAGCCTCACTTCAAGAAAAAAGAAACACCATAAATGCTTGGGCCTGTGTTTTACTTGTGGAATTAAAAAGACATCTTTATGCATCCTGCTCTCTCAGACCAGAGAGGACAAGGATCATGACCAGGTAAGGACCATATTACTTCCCATACCTGTCAACCCTATAAGGAGTAGGTGAAAATCTTACGGATTTTTTTATTTTTGTCAGGCTTATGGGCGTATTCTAATAGTCTTACAGATTCCTAGTTTTTCGCCAAAACGGTTTTTATTCTGAAGTACTTCTCAGTGGTCCGAGTGGGGCACATTACGTGCAAAACAAGCAATAGACAAGAAACAGAAACCATCATGTTACACAGGTGCAGAGAGCCTCATTTGACATTTTTTCGCGCCATCAGATCATGAGCTGAACAGAAGCCAGCCATTCTTTTTTTTCCAGTCGAGTAGTTTTGAAAGTGTGTTCAACAGAGAGAGAAGCAATGGGAACCCTGGTGAAAAGAATGAGGTACAGCAGGAGGTTTCTTCCTGAATGGGTTGACCTATTTGAAGGATAGATTGTTCCCATGAAAGACAGACAGTATGCTCACTGTACAGTGTGTAATCATGACGTGAAAGTGGCGCTGTCCGGGGTTTATGATGTCAAGGAACACATAGCATCAAATCTCCACTAGTGAAATCCACATCATTGCCAGAATCAGCCACGGATGACTATGTTTGTGAAACCCAACCCTCAGAATACACTGTCGAATATTCTACATGGGTGGCACGGTGGTGTAGTGGTTAGCGCTGTCGCCTCACAGCAAGAAGGTCCGGGTTCAATCCCCGTGGCCGGCGAGGGCCTTTCTGTGCAGAGTTTGCATGTTGTTCGCGTGGGTTTCCTCCGGGTGCAAAACAAGCAATAGACAAGAAACAGAAACCATCATGTTACACAGGTGCAGAGAGCCTCATTTGACATTTTCACGCCATCAGATCATGAGCTGAACAGAAGCCAGCCATTCTTTTTTTTCCAGTCGAGTAGTTTTGAAAGTGTGTTCAACAGAGAGAGAAGCAATGGGAACCCTGGTGAAAAGAATGAGGTACAGCAGGAGATTTCTTCCTGAATGGGTTGACCTATTTGAAGGATAGATTGTTCTCATGAAAGACAGACAGTATGCTCACTGTACAGTGTGTAATCATGATGTGAAAGTGGCACTGTCCGGGGTTTATGATGTCAAGGAACACATAGCATCAAATCTCCACTAGTGAAATCCACATCATTGCCTGAATCAGCCACGGATGACTATGTTTGTGAAACCCAACCCTCAGAATACACTGTCGAATGTTCTGCATGGGCGGCACGGTGGTGTAGTGGTTAGCGCTGTCGCCTCACAGCAAGAAGGTCCGGGTTCGATCCCCGTGGCCGGCAAGGGCCTTTCTGTGCGGAGTTTGCATGTTCTTCCCGTGTCCGCGTGGGTTTCCTCCGGGTGCTCCGGTTTCCCCCACAGTCCAAAGACATGCAGGTTAGGTTAACTGGTGACTCTAAATTGACCGTAGGTGTGAATGTGAGTGTGAATCGTTGTCTGTGTCTATGTGTCAGCCCTGTGATGACCTGGCGACTTGTCCAGGGTGTACCCCGCCTTTCGCCCGTAGTCAGCTGGGATAGGCTCCAACTTGCCTGCGACCCTGTAGAACAGGATAAAGCGGCTAGAGATAATGAGATGAGATGAGATGTTCTGCATGGTGAAGTGCTGATGAGCAATTTTATTGCTCAGTACAATCTACCACTTGCCGTGTCAGATCATCTCTGCAACTTGGTTAAAGAAATTTGCCCAAGACAGTGAAATTACGAAGAAAATGACTTGCAAATGCACCAAAACCATGCAAATAATCAAGATATGCCTGGCACAGGATACAACACAGAGAATGATTGACCACTGCAAAACGAAACCATTTTCATTGATGCTTGATAAGTCCAATGTTCAGAAATGTGAGGAGACTTGCGATTCTAATCAGGATTTTCGACCAATAGATTGGTTCCAAATCTAGGATTTTGGACAGACCTGTCTACAACATCTTCGACCAACTCGATGATGTGCTAAGGTATGTGGCTAGCTAGTGTCAAGATGTTGAGAATAATATATTATAATTTCTTGCTAAGTTAATTGTATACAAAACATTGTTTTTTCATGTTAAATCACAAAATTGGTTCACAAGATCACTTCATAATGTCAATATACCTGACCATGGAAATTATATAAAATCATATATTCATTTTAAATTGTCATGCCCTGATCATGATTTTTTTTTTTCTACCTTTGTGTGTTTCAGAAAACTTGTGATTCCTTGGGCCAATTGTGTGGGGTTTGCCTTGAACAATTGCATCATCATGACTCGAAGAAAAGCATTCTCCTTACTAGAATCAGAGAGAAGCCCCCTGACTGCTTCAACATTGACTGCATCTGTCATCTTGCTAGCCTCTGTTCGTGTGGGTGTCAAGGGACTGACACTGAACGTTAACAAGCTTTTTATCAACGTCTACTTCCATTTTGAACACAGGTACTTGTGTTAATTGAGTTGAACTGGAATTTATTTTCTATGCCATTATTATTGACTGATTTTGAAATGGGTATTTCCTTAATCCCGATTGTAAGATTTCCACCCACAATTTTTTTTTACCATCAATTATTGTGATGATTCACTCAAAACATTCTTTAGTTTCATCCTTTTTTCAATATTCAACATATCTGATATTAGAAGAACAAAACAAATTAACTGTAGTGCGCACGCATTTCTGATTTATGTATAGTGCAGCTGCTCCATACAGCCCATGAACACTCTCCATTATTATTATTATTATGAACGGAAAATCTTTCCAGAAATTTATACTTGTATTATAATGAAATGCTAGTTAAAGGATCCCATTTTGACTAATAGCAGTACTGCATCTGAGCATTGAAGCCGAGTCTGATCACATGTCCAGCACACTTTTCTGATCTTTCTGATCTGGACAGTCACAAACCCCAAACTGTAGTGATCAAACATTTTTGTTGATTCAAAACAACAGGTATTGTTTTCAACTATAAACAGCATCTCCCTTTTAGAGAAAGACATAGTTAGCGTCCTGTAGAGACCACTCCTACTTCCAGTTAAAATATTCATATATATTTAATATTAATATCAATACATACTATAACAATGTATAAAGATATAATCTGCTCTTTATTGCTGTTATTCATGGTATGATCCTAAGCAGCCCTGTATTTCATTCAGATCATGCATTATTCCCTACTAGCTCAATTAAGCTGCTTGTTAGCGCTGCACTGATGCCACAAGAGCGAGAGTTACTTGTTTATGTCAGTGTGAGATTATAGCAGGAACATGACAAAACCTTAAAAAAAAAAAACTACAAGAACCAGTCCAATCTGTTGCGATCCTCTATATTTCCTCAGGGGTGGATGCGCAGTGAGACTATCTCATCTGTTCTTCGGGGGCCACACTGCTTTGGAGACCTGAGTGATTTATAGGAAGGTTAATGACCTTCTCATCAGCATTGCATATATTATGATTGCTCTGATATATGAAGCTACAGAACATGATAGACATAATAAACGGAGGCATCTTGCCAACATCAACAATCCCAGTTGTTCCATCCTCAGGCGTATTTCGCTTTCATCTGTCAGTCTTTCTCTTTACGATGTTTATCCTAGAAGAGAACCAGATCCAATACAGAGGCTGGCAAATCAAGAATGATGTCGTAAAATAAAAGCGAGACTGTTAGTGACATGTTTGAGCACATCACATCAGTCCGGGTTAACATTCGACACCACTTTGTGTATCATTATGCTTTGTAATTTGTTGATTCTTGGCTTCATGCCAATTGGTGAAACTTGTAGAACTTTACATCATAAATTGGGTTTATACAAAAGCTAGTTCCAGTCCACTCATTTGCTTAATTGAGCAGCTTTCCAAAAGTGCTTATAGTTAGTATAACCACACTCGGATGTTTGACTGTTTGTATCACTCTGCTTGTCTGCTTTCATCACATAAAATTTCACTTCCTACTTCAAAACGGTTGCTACAGTACTCTTAGCAACATCATCAGTGCACATAGCAAACGATACTTTTCAGGAATATAACTTGTGATTTAACATATGAAAGCTTATCAGATGACTATGGAAAGGAAGACAACAGGGACAACAATTCCACTAGAATCACTTTTAATGGGAATGTAGAAATCAGCGTGAACTCGCTAGTCAGCTAGCCGATGTGCTATAAAGTGGGTGTAGCTTTTTCAGGATCTATTTCTGTTAGTGGAGCAAAAATAAACACATTTGGCCAGTGTCATTTAAACAGAATTAATTTCTTGTTTATATATTTCTATCTACATTCACTGGATATGAGCAGTCGCACACTCATTGACTACTCTACTACTAGGCTATCAGCTCATATGCCATGAGTAGAGAAAAACAAAATGGTGGAGCACATCAAGTCAGATATCACTTTGTTATCAAATATTTAAAAGAAACAGAAATAGCTAAATAAAAGAATCTATTTTTTTTCTTTCCCCCAATAGCTCCTGTTCCACACTCCAGCCCAGTCGGTGGCGGTAATGCACCTTTTAGTTGGTTTGCCAAAAACCCTAAAGGTTTTTTACAGGTTTGCTCTCCTTAGTGATGCACCCACTGAGAAACCTGAAAGAGCTCTGGTTATAGGGGACTCCATCATACGGCACGTGAAATTAGCTCAGCCTTTAGGGGCACCAGCAGCTTTAGTCAGGTGTATACCGGGAGCCAGGGCACTGGACATAGCAGGTAATCTTAGGGTCCTAGGCAAGCACAGGTTCTCAAAGATAGTTATCCATGCAGGAGCTAATGATATACACCTTTGTCAGTCTGAGGTTACTAAGAGTAACTTTGTAGAGATGTTTAAATTAGCAAAGGCGATGTCCGATGCTGTAGTATGCTCTGGCCCCATCTCAATGCGGTGTGGCAATGTAGCTTACAGCAGGTTATGGTCGCTGAACTGCTGGCTGTCCAGGTGGTGCTCTGAAAACAGTGTGGGCTTTATAGATAATTGGGCTAATTTTGAGGGCACTGCTGGCCTGTTAGGGCAGGACGGTATCCATCCCACTTGGGAAGGTGCTGCTCTCATTTCCTGCAGCATAGATCATAGTCTCAGGACACGCCTAGTTAATTCCTGACAATCCAGAGCCAAGGCCAGGGAGCAGACGAACAGGCTAAACTGACTGTCTGCTAGCTGCACAGAGTCGTCACTCAGGGTCCACTACATCGAGACTGTGTCTGTTCCCCGGGCTAAACAAAAAGGTAGAAATTTTCAGAGTTTGCTCCAGTAATCTAATCAATATAAAATTAGATCATACTGACTGTACAGCTGCTGCCAGCACCTTTGATCTAAAGGTGGAGCTATTAAATATTAGATCTCTTACATCTAAAGCACTAATGGTTAATGATCTCATTACTGATCAGAAATTTAATGTACTTTGTTTAACTGAAACATGGATTAAGCCAAATGAATATATAGCATTAAATGAAGCTAGTCCTCCTTGATACAGTTATATACACCAGCCTCGTCAAACTGGCAGAGGAGGTGGCGTTGCAATTATTTATAATGATTATCTAGGTGTAACACAAAAACCTGGTTATAAATTTAATACATTTGAAGTTCTTCATACTCAATGTATGAAGTAGGGCTGAACGATTTTAAGAAAAAATTTAATTGCGATTTTTCTGGCAGATATTGCGATTTCGATTTCAACCACGATTTTTTTTTCTTTAAATCGAGTTTCAGTGCAAATTAATTAATACAATGAATTCCATAAAGCTAATGCAAGAATGAAAACTGAGGTCAACAGATTTCAAATGTAGGCCTGTGTGGCAGTTCGTAGGAGGGGGAGGAGCACAGAAAGACGGCAGGCCAGAATAAAGTTCAATCACTGTTTATTTTTGCTCTTTTCAGATGCAAACGACACTCTCTCAGCCATGCACGCGCGCACACACACACAAGTCATCTGGCTGGGGAGAGAGAGCCCCCTTCCTCTGCTCTCTCTCTCTCTTTATAGGGCACGGTCACTGGGAAGACACAAACACAGGTTAATTGACAACAGGTGTAGTGATTCTGCCACTTACCTTCCCTGACTCCGCCCTCCTGTCACAGACCGGCGCTTGGCCACGCCCCCGCTGTGACATACCCCCACCGCCCGACTCCCCCCCCCCCCCTTGACGGGAGAGGAAGTCCGCCATGACCATCTGCGCCCCCGGCCTGTGGACCACCTTGAAATTAAAGGGTTGGAGTGCCAGATACCAACAGGTGATCCGCGCGTTGGCATCCTTCATGCGGTGGAGCCACTGGAGGGGCGCGTGGTCCGAACAGAGGGTGAAAGGGCGCCCCAGCAGGTAGTAACGGAGGGCGAGGATCACTCACTTGATTGCCAGGCACTCTTTCTCAATTGTGCTGTAGCGCCCCTCACGCACCGACAGCTTCCTGCTGATGTATAGGACTGGGCGGTCCTCCCCCTCCACCTCCTGGGACAAAACTGCCCCCAGCCCTCTGTCCGATGCATCGGTCTGTAATATAAAGGGAAGAGAAAAGTCAGGGGAGTGTAAAAGTGGCCCCCCACACAGTGCGGCTTTTACCTCAGAAAAAGCCCGCTGGTATTGCTCCGTCCACTGGACCAGATCTGGTGCCCCCTTTTTAGTGAGATCAGTCAGCGGGCTGGTGACGTCCGAATAATTAGGTATAAACCTCCGATAATAGCCAGCCAGCCCCAGGAACTGTCTCACCCCCTTTTTGGTCTTGGGCCTCGGACAGGCCGCAATTGCTGCGGTCTTGTTAATTTGGGGCCGCACCTGCCCATTGCTTAAGTGGAAGCCCAGATACCGTACTTCCACCCGCCCAATCACACACTTCTTCGGATGAGGGTGTGGAGTTTTGTATGCAGGTCCATAACGTATTGAATTTCGTTTTTGCTTTGTGAAGGTCCCTCCTCCCAATTTTCACGCAGCACATCTAGAATGCCGCGCGGCTTACGCCCATATAATAATTCGAATGGGGAGAACCCCGTGGAGGCTTGGGGGACCTCTCGCACTGAAAACAGCAAGGTCTCGAGCCACTTATCCCAATTACGTGCATCCTCACTTACGAATTTTTTAATTATATTCTTGAGGGTGCGGTTGAACCGTTCCACTAAACCGTCCGTTTGTGGGTGATACACGCTGGTGCGGATCGGCTTAATCCCCAATAACCCATACAGTTCGCACAGTGTCCGTGACATAAACGTGGTGCCTTGATCAGTCAGAATCTCTTTCGGGATTCCAACTCAGGAGATAACACGGAAGAGTGCCTCCGCAATACTGCGTGCTGAGATATTGCGCAGAGGCACTGCTTCCGGGTATCGCGTTGCATAGTCCACCAGAACTAATATAAAGTGGTACCCTCGTGTCGACCGATCTAATGGCCCGATGAGATCCATCCCAACTCTTTCAAACGGGGTCCCGATTAAAGGTAGAGGGCGCAAAGGCGCTTTTGGAATGGCCGCTGGATTCACTAACTGGCATTCGCAGCACGCCGTACACCACCTACGAACGTCGCCACGAATCCCCGGCCAATAGATTCGGGCCATTATTCGGGCTAGTGTCTTATCCTGCCCTAGGTGTCCAGCCATGGGATTAAAGTGAGCCGCCTGGAATACCAATTCCCGGCGGCTCTTTGGAATTAAAAGCTGCGTGACTTGCTCCTTAGTTTGAGTGTCCTGCGTCACTCGGTATAACCTATCCTTCATAATCGCGAAGTAGGGGAAGGATGGGGTGGCGTTCAGCTGGAACGTTTGACCATCGATTACTCTCACTTGGTCAAACACATGCCGCAGAGTCTCGTCTCGCGACTGCTCTAATGGGAAATCCGCAAGGGATTCCCCAACAGAGAGAGGAGGAGCCTGCTGCTCCTCACTCTGATGCGGAGATGACGTAGACAGCTCTGTGACAGCTGCTCCCACCAAAACGACACCGGGACCTCCCCCTGTTAAATGGCAGGACCCACTCTTTACTAAGTGTGTCATTAAATCCCGAAATCCCGGCCAATCTGTCCCCAAAATTAAAGAGTGGGTAAGGCGAGGATTAACCGCCGCCTTCACTATAAAATTTTCCCCTCTGAAAAAAATGTGGACCAACACCAAAGGATAGCTGTGAACATCCCCGTGCACACACAACACCTTCACCCCCTGTGCTCCCCCCAATGCCTCGTCTTGAACCAGGCTTTGGTGGATTGAGGTCTGATTACAACCAGAATCCACCAACGCCTGATATGTATCCCCTTGGATACTCACCGGTATGCAATACGCTCCAGCCTGATCGAGGGTGGCTCCTGGCGCGTCGGGGATCCGAACGACCGTGCCCACCTCCATGACCGTGCACTGTTGTTGGAGGTGGCCCGGCTCCCCGCAGCGCCAGCAAACCGGCCCGGGCTTCCTCTCCGCATCGGTGTTCTGGGGCTCACTCACCTGAGGGGGGGAGAGACAGACACAGAAGGGAGAAACGGGAGGGCACCGTGGGTGCGGCGGGCTGGCACAGGTGGCGCCGGCCCCCGTGGTGGGGGAATGGGGCGAGGACGAGACACAGGAGGAGAGGGGGAGAGAGAGAGAGGACAGAAGAGAAGAGGCTGTCTGCTGTCCTGCCGCCGGGACAGCCGCCATATGGTCCTCCGCCAGCTCGACTGCCTGATCCAGCGACACCGGGCGGTGGCACTGGACCCACTCCACGGTTCCCGCTGGCAAGCGTGCGATGAATTGCTCCAGCACCACCTGGTCGATGATCCCCTCGGCGTCACGGTTGTTGGCCCTCAACCACCGCCAGCAGGCGTCCTGGAGTTGCTGGCCGAACGCGAACGGCCGGCCAACGTCCTCCAAGCGCAAAGCGCGGAAGCGCTGCCACTGCTGTTCTGGGGTGCGCCCCACGCGCTGGAGGATGGCCCGGCGAAGGTCCGCGTAGGCCAGCCGGCGGTCAGCAGGGAGCTGTAGCACGGCCAGCTGTGCCTCTCCCGTTAGCAGGGGGAGGAGGCGCGCCACGCGCTGCTCCATCGGCCACCCCGAGGTTTCCGCGACTTGCTCGAAGAGCGTGATGAATGCCTTGGGGTCGTCCTGCGGGCCCATCTTTGTTAGGGTGAGGGGGGACGGGCCCGCGGTGGGAGCGTTGGTGGACCCCGCCGACGTGAGGACCCTGTTCTTGCTCCTTTCAGAGGGCGAGTAGCGCCTGGTGCTGGCTTTGCTGGGCCGTGGCGAGGGCATGGACCAGTTCGGTGAACGGGGAGGACCCCATGGGGCTGTTAGGCTGCTGTGCTCCAGGTCCCGGGTTTCAGCATCACTGTGGCAGTTCGTAGGAGGGGGAGGAGCACAGAAAGACAGCAGGCCAGAATAAAGTTCAATCACTGTTTATTTTTGCTCTTTTCAGATGCAAACGACACTCTCTCAGCCACACACACACACACACACACACACACACACACATACAAGTCATCTGGCTGGGGAGAGAGAGCCCCCTTCCTCTGCTCTCTCTCTCTCTTTATAGGGCGCGGTCACTGGGAAGACACAAACACAGGTTAATTGACAACAGGTGTAGTAATTCTGCCACTTACCTTCCCTGACTCCGCCCTCCTGTCACAGACTGGCGCTTGGCCACGCCCCCGCTGCCACAGCCTGTTTATGAACATTGAGTGCCTGAGGAACAAGTTATAATAACTTAAAATAAAAATAAAAAGAGACCCATCTTTAAGTAAACTTTTGCTTCTTTTACTTTTCCCATCTACAACATATCAGGCATAAAAAAGGTTGATCAATGGCTCAGCAGCATCAAAATATTGCACTTTTGTAAAAGAATGTACATAAGCATTATAAATTATAATAAACAACAAAGTAGAGCAAAAAAGTCTTACCTTAAAAGTAGTGCAAGAATGGCTCAAGGGAGCTAGCTTATGAACATTAACAACATCAGCAGCAGTTACAGAAATTCAACCCCTGTACTCAGAAGCCTGTGCTTCTTTTTCACACAAAGTGGCAAGAGGAAATGAAATGTAATGGTAGTAAAAAATAAAACATAATAAAAAAAACGTACAAATGATCCTAAATAAAACACAAGCAGTATTGGGAGACTTCAAAGTTTACACATGAAAGGGTTAATTTTTCTAGTCTTCTCACAACCCGTCTTAAAATGCAGATGATCCACGAGTTACACATTTGTATATTGAAAACCTGTGTTCTTGAAGAATTTTGCAATAAACTTGTGTGAAATTAATGCAAAAATATTGAATATAAAGCTGCTAATGGCGATAGACAGCCTTTCTATGGCATTTGTATTGTTAAAGTAGCCTTGTGCTAACAGTTTGTCAGCTAACGACAGCTTGACAGCAAACTTGTCAGCGTTTCGTTTTTTCCCCTCCCAAACTGTATTTCAGTGTTCCGAAACAAAGTCAAGACCTACTTCAGGCAAACGAATTATGATTGTTACCGGTAAACTGACTTTAAGGGACAGAAAGGGCAGAGTAATATAGCAGAGACTAGAGGGACTCTGCGAAGATAATACGCACTCTTAATTACAAACATATACACTCGCACAAACACAGGTTCCTGTACTTACCAATTGCAAGATGCAGTCTGTGTCCAAAACACTGCAGAGATCAAATCCCCTGACTCTGCTTCAGCCATGTCTGAAATTGAATGACCAGCTACACTGATTGGAGTGGATAACACGTGACCTGTCCACGCGCAGCATGCAGCTTCTTGATTGGTAGCTGACACAGAGTGTTTTTACACCATGCTGGGGCAATACACAGAGTATACATGTGTGAAATTATTGACGAAACAAAACATGGGTCAGTTTAGGAGCACTGAGAAAAACCGCGGCTTTGACAATCCCAAAATCGTGTTGTCGGAGATCGCGATTTTCGGTCAAAAACGATAGATCGTTCAGCCCTAGTATGTAGCCTCAAAAAATAAGTCTACCCAGTTAATTCCATTGCTTATTATTTTCAGGCCCCCGGGGCCATATTCTGAGTTTCTTTTTGAATTTGCAGATTTTCTCTCAGATCTGGTTATTTCCTTAGACAAAGCTTTAGTTGTCGGAGATTTTAATATTCACTTCGATAACCCAGAAGACCCTTTAAAAACAGTGTTTGTGTCCATTTTAGATTCAGTAGGGATTAATCAGAATGTCATAGGACTGACCCATAATGGTGGTCACACCCTTGATCTAATACTAACATTCAGGTTAAACATAGACAATATAGTCACACTACCACAGTCTGAAGTTGTTATCTCAGATCATTATCTCATCTCATTCAAACTATGTCTGAGTAATAATACAACCCCGATTCCAAAAAAGTTGGGACAAAGTACAAATTGTAAATAAAAACGGAATGCAATGATGTGGAAGTTTCAAAATTCCATATTTTATTCAGAATAGAACATAGATGACATATCAAATGTTTAAACTGAGAAAATGTATCATTTAAAGAGAAAAATTAGGTGATTTTAAATTTCATGACAACAACACATCTCAAAAAAGTTGGGATAAGGCCATGTTTACCACTGTGAGACATCCCCTTTTCTCTTTACAACAGTCTGTAAACGTCTGGGGACTGAGGAGACAAGATGCTCAAGTTTAGGGATAGGAATGTTAACCCATTCTTGTCTAATGTAGGATTCTAGTTGCTCAACTGTCTTAGGTCTTTTTTGTTGTATCTTCCGTTTTATGATGCGCCAAATGTTTTCTATGGGTGAAAGATCTGGACTGCAGGCTGGCCAGTTCAGTACCCGGACCCTTCTTCTACGCAGCCATGATGCTGTAATTGATGCAGTATGTGGTTTGGCATTGTCATGTTGGAAAATGCAAGGTCTTCCCTGAAAGAGACGTCGTCTGGATGGGAGCATATGTTGCTCTAGAACCTGGATATACCTTTCAGCATTGATGGTGTCTTTCCAGATGTGTAAGCTGCCCATGCCACACGCACTAATGCAACCCCATACCATCAGAGATGCAGGCTTCTGAACTGAGCGCTGATAACAACTTGGGTCGTCCTTCTCCTCTTTAGTCCGAATGACACGGCGTCCCTGATTTCCATAAAGAACTTCAAATTTTGATTCGTCTGACCACAGAACAGTTTTCCACTTTGCCACAGTCCATTTTAAATGAGCCTTGGCCCAGAGAAGACGTCTGCGCTTCTGGATCATGTTTAGATACGGCTTCTTCTTTGAACTATAGAGTTTTAGCTGGCAACGGCGGATGGCACGGTGAATTGTGTTCACAGATAATGTTCTCTGGAAATATTCCTAAGCCCATTTTGTGATTTCCAATACAGAAGCATGCCTGTATGTGATGCAGTGCCGTCTAAAGGCTCGAAGATCACGGGCACCCAGTATGGTTTTCCGGCCTTGACCCTTACACACAGAGATTCTTCCAGATTCTCTGAATCTTTTGATGATATTATGCACTGTAGATGATGATATATTCAAACTCTTTGCAATTTTACACTGTCGAACTCCTTTCTGATATTGCTCCACTATTTGTCAGCGCAGAATTAGGGGGATTGGTGATCCTCTTCCCATCTTTACTTCTGAGAGCCGCTGCCACTCCAAGATGCTCTTTTTATACCCAGTCATGTTAATGACCTATTGCCAATTGACCTAATGAGTTGCAATTTGGTCCTCCAGCTGTTCCTTTTTTGTACCTTTAACTTTTCCAGCCTCTTATTGCCCCTGTCCCAACTTTTTTGAGATGTGTTGCTGTCATGAAATTTCAAATGAGCCAATATTTGGCATGAAATTTCAAAATGTCTCACTTTCAACATTTGATATGTTGTCTATGTTCTATTGTGAATACAATATCAGTTTTTGAGATTTGTAAATTATTGCATTCCGTTTTTATTTACAAGTTGTACTTTGTCCCAACTTTTTTGGAATCGGGGTTGTATATGCACCTCACCACGCTACTGTATTAAATGTATATTCGCGTCAACTACTGCACAGAGCTTTATAAATGATCTCCCAGAGTTATCAACTTTGATTGGGTCACTGTCAGCGCCTGCAGAACTTGATCAGGCAACTGAATGCTTAGAGTCAACATTCCGCCATACCTTAGATAATGTAGCTCCTCTAAAAAGGAAAATGGTCAGAGACAAAAAAATTAGCACCCTGGTATAATGATGACACTTGCACATTAAAACAGACCACTAAAAAATTGGAATGTAAATGGCGTCAAACAAAATTGGTAGTGTTCAAATTAGCGTGGAAGGAGAGCTTCCTGAAGTATAGAAAAGCTCTTAGTGCTGCGAGATCAACATACAGTGGTGCTTGAAAGTTTGTGAACCCTTTAGAATTTTCTATATTTCTGCATAAATATGACCTAAAACATCATCAGATTTTCACACAAGTCCTAAAAGTAGATAAAGAGAACCCAGTTAAACAAATGAGAGAAAAATATTATACTTGGTCATTTATTTATTGAGGAAAATGATCCAATATTACATATCTGTGAGTGGCAAAAGTATGTGAACCTCTAGGATTAGCAGTTAATTTGAAGGTGAAATTAGAGTCAGGTGTTTTAAATCAATGTGATGACAATCAGGTGTGAGTGGGCACCCTGTTTTATTTAAAGAACAGGGATCTATCAAAGTCTGATCTTCACAACACGTTTGTGGAAGTGTATCATGGCATGAACAAAGGAGATTTCTGAGGACCTCAGAAAAAGCGTTGTTGATGCTCATCAGGCTGGAAAAGGTTACAAAACCATCTCTAAAGAGTTTTGACTCCACCAATCCACAGTCAGACAGATAGTGTACAAATGGAGGAAAATCAAGACCATCATTACCCTCCCCAGGAGTGGTCGACCAACAAAGATCACTCCAAGAGCAAGGCGTGTAATAATGGACAAGGTCACAAAGGACCCCATGGTAACTTCTAAGCAACTGAAGGCCTCTCTCACATTGGATAATATTAAAGGATATGGGACATGAAACATAAAAGCACGCTATATCAGTTTCTTTCCATTAAAAATATGAATTGATTGCATCAACAAATACAAAATCATCTATTAAATTCAGCAAAATCGTTATATTCGTGATGATTATATGGCATTTCTGCTCGACTTCCGATATGCATTTTTTGCAACCGGAAGAGCCGCTGTCACGTGATCATACGTCACAAAAACTTTCGGGCACAGCACAAGTGGGTAGATGAATGGAGAAGTGGATGACAAGAAAATTGTTTTTATAGTCTTTAAAGTACATTGGACATCATGGTGTATTGTGCTGCTTATGGTTGCAATAATTCCAATGGGAAATGCCCTGGAGTAAGTTTTTTTGCATTCCCCAAGGACCCGAAGCTGAGGAAAGTGTGGGCTCACCTGCGCATGCGCAGTAGGCTTCGCGCATGTGCAGGTGAGCCCACACTTCCCGATTTAAACTATTTTTTTCTCATCCTTATACTTCATGTTTCATGAATTAATATCGCTATTTTTTTTTTTAATCGGATCTGCGCAATTCAGCTGTGAAAAAGGTGGCATCTGCCGAAAGGCGCACTGTTTGGCCAGGGGACAGGGCAGGAATATTTTTGTTGATATGAGTGATCCGGTGCGATTTCGCGACCCCCCTGTTGAAGACCTCTGCGCTAAGCGTCTGAAAGCCAAGGTGTAAGGATTAGTATTATAATTTTGGGTGTATCAATTATTGATTATCATAATTCTGACTCGTATCGCCATTTTGAATGTTTTCATCTCAGACTCTGGAAGCATTGTATCTCAATCAATCTCGAAAAATATCAGCAAAAAAAAAAAAAACTAGCTTGCAACGGACTTTAGCTAGATCTATGATGAACTTTCAATGTCTCATCTCATCTCATTATCTCTAGCCGCTTTATCCTTCTACAGGGTCGCAGGCAAGCTGGAGCCTATCCCAGCTGACTACGGGCGAAAGGCGGGGTACACCCTGGACAAGTCGCCAGGTCATCACAGGGCTGACACATAGACACAGACAACCATTCACACTCACATTCACGCCTACGGTCAATTTAGAGTCACCAGTTAACCTAACCTGCATGTCTTTGGACTGTGGGGGAAACCGGAGCACCCGGAGGAAACCCACACGGACACGGGGAGAACATGCAAACTCCACACAGAAAGGCCCTCGCCGGCCCCGGGGCTCGAACCCAGGACCTTCTTGCTGTGAGGCGACAGCGCTAACCACTACACCACCGTGCCGCCCGAACTTTCAATGTATGATACAAAAATAATACTTCTTTCAACAGATCATTAGCCTTTGAGCAGAATTGTTTTTAACTTACCAGGAAGTGTTATCGAGCCAACCACTTTCAGTTTCATGAGGGCTGAATGAACTCTCACTCTCAGAATCATCTGACCCGTCAGAGTAAAGACAAGATCCATGTTCATGTGAATTTCCAGCTATCGGTTCGAATTGATAGGGTCTAACTTCACATCTCTGTGAAACATCGGGAATATCACTGTCGATGGTGTCCATTTTGGTAACCTGTTTATATTAGATACCCAAGCGCTGGCTCCTTGGAAAGTTTTTGTGACGTCACGGGTCACGTGACCACCTAGCTCATTAACGAATCCTTATTTTACACTGATGTATAAAAAAACTTGAATAATGTGATGATTTTCACATTTTTGATGCCCTGCAGTGATTTAGATGGCATTTCTTATGTCCTTTATACATAATTATGCCCAGGTAAAAATCCATGTCCCATATCCTTTAATGTTCATGAGTCCACCATCAGAAGAACACTGAACAACAGTGGTGTGCATGGCAGGGTTGCAAGGAGAAAGCCACTGCTCTCCAAAAAGAACATTGCTGCTCATCTGCAGTTTGCTAAAGATCATGTGGACAAGCCAGAAGGCTATTGGAAAAATGTTTTGTGGATGGATGAGACCAAAATAGAACTTTTTGGTTTAAATGAGAAGCGTTGTTTGGAGAAAGAACAACACTGCATTCCAGCATAAGAACCTTATCCCATCTGTGAAACATGGTGGTGGTAGTATCATGGTTTGGGCCTGTTTTGCTGCATCTGGGCCAGGATGGCTTGCCATCATTGATGGAACAATCAATTCTGAAATATACCAGCAAATTCTAAAGGAACATGTCAGGACATCTGTCCATGAACCGAATCTCAAGAGAAGGTGGGTCATGCAGCAAGACAACAACCCTAAGCACACAAGTCGTTCTACCAAAAAACGGTTAAAGAAGAATAAAGTTAATGTTTTGGAATGGCCAAGTCAAAGTCCTGACCTTAATCCAATCGAAATGTTGTGGAAGGACCTGAAGCGAGCAGTTCATGTGAGGAAACCCACTAACATCCCAGAGTTGAAGCTGTTCTGTATGGAGGAATGGGCTAAATTCCTTCAAGCCGGTGTGCAGGACTGATCAACAGTTACCGGAAACGTTTAGTTGCAGTTATTGCTGCACAAGGGGGGGGGGGGTCACACCAGATATTGAAAGCAAAGGTTCACATACTTTTGCCACTCACAGATATGTAATATTGGATCATTTTCCTCAATAAATAAATGACCAAGTATAATATTTTTTGTCTCATTTGTTTCACTGGGTTCTCTTTATCTACTTTTAGGACTTGTGTGAAAATCTGATGTTTTAGGTCATATTTATGCAGAAATATAGAAAATTCTAAAGGGTTCACAAACTTTCAAGCACCACTGTATCTCTCCTCCCTAATAGAAGATAAAAATAATCCTAGATTCCTATTTAATACTGTAGCAAAATTAACCAGGAATAAGTCCACTATAGACACATGCACATCTGCAGTATGCAATAGTAACGATTTCATGAATTTTTTTTTAATGACAAAATTGAGAATATCCGACAAAAAATTCAAACTACTAATTTAAGGTCAGACAAATGTAAGTGACCTTGTAGTTAACCATATATAGGGCCCTATGAAATCAGTTTTATTTTTTCTCAAATTCCATTTTATTTTTTTGGGTTTTCGGATTTGTTTTTTGTTGTTTCGGATTTTTACAATTTTAATCAATATCTAGCTCTAAAAGTCAATGACAAACACAACCACAAATGTCAATTTGACAGTTTTATTTTAACACATACAGAAACATTTGTTATAGCCACTGTTTATTCAAAAGTAGATATGCATAACAACTTAAGACCCCAGTAATGACAACTTAAAGCTGTAATCAACTTAATTATACAGCATAACTTAATAAACTTAATACAGCTTAACTTAATCAACTCCTGTTAAGCTAAAATTCATTTGTCCATTCTAAACATCTCTTGAGCAGCCAGGCATCTCCCACCTTTTTGACACGTCGCCATTGAAGTAAAGGACAGTGAGGCATTTGGTGTTGTATTCGGTCAGAGATTCCCTCTTGTCAGTGAGAAGTGTTTTATATTTGCTAAAGCTCCTCTCACAGTCAACAGAGCTGACTGGGAAATACATGTATGATTTGGCAATGGCTGCAATCTCTGGAAAGCGCTGGGTTGTACCTTTCCAGTACTCAGCAAGGTCCAGCGATTCTGAGAGGCCTTCATTTCTGACACAGTGCTGGTAAGCAGCCCACTCCTCACTGAGCTCTGCAGATGGGGTCTTCAATGCTGACAGAGTGCCATAGGCTTCAATCTGCCTTTCCATAGCTGGAGCCTGTCTAGGATCAAACACCCTGATCATCTTGTAGACCTGTTTGGCAGGATGGACATCCCAGTGCTTTGAAAACTTCTCAAATGCAATGTGAAATGCATAATGAAGGTAATCCAGCACAGTTTTCTTCTTTCGAATGGACATCTCATTGAGCAACTCGTTGGTTTTCGCTCCAAAACCATAGGTTTTGGCTGTGCCATTGACTAGGTAGGAGTCTAGATCTTCCATGATGTTGTAGGCAGAGACTGCTGTAGGAGTGTGGGTGCCCTCCAAAACTGTCAGGGCTCTGACCAGTTTCCCACACCCTTCAGAGATGAATGTCAGCTTCATTTGAAGGGTCTCTTGCTTGTCATCTGTTTCCACCAGATCAAGGATGTTTTTCACAGCCTGGGCAGAAGACTTTTCAGCTGAGAAAAACTCCTTGTACAGGTGGACATGTTCAGCATGGAACCGCACCGCTTCAAACCAGCTATTCCACCTTGTATTTCCTGGTTCAGGTGGAACCTTCACATGCACAGCATCCTTTGCAGACAAAAAGTGCAACCACCTTCTTTTCCTTGCAGGCTTTTTGAAGAAGGCAGATTTGATCCACATCACCAGACTTGTAACGTCACTGATGTAGCTGTAGTGTTGCCAGGTTTCTCCTACCAAATTGATGACGTGACACAAGCAGGTTGCATGTACGCTGTTTGGCATTACTCCTTTCAGTACTTCTTTGTAGGCCTTTAGGCAGTATGATGCATTGTCAGTGACTACTGCCAGTACATCATTCAAATTTATCTGACTGCTGTGAAGTGACTGTAGTAGTGCCTGTGATAATGTTGAAAAGTTGCAGCTGTCCATGAAGATGACATTCGTCAGATAGTATTTGCCTTCAGTGCCTATTGAATTAAACAGAAACAAAGGAAAAAATAATTAGGCCTATGTGCATTTTAGGAAATAGCCTAATTTACATGTTAGACTAAATAAGCACCTTTGTAATAAAACTGCAAATAGCCTCAAACCTCAATTGATGTTGGTCTTGTTGTTGTTATTATTATTATTTTTATATTATTTTGGTACCTGTAACATAATTAAAAAACTGACTGGGATATGCTTTATCAGGCTACCTAAAAAAAGGGGGAGGGGTAGGTTTGGTAGGGGGCTACTCACCTATGACAATGTTGAGGACACTGCGGTCTCGGTTATCTGATGTTTCGTCAACAACAACAAAGAGCTTCTTATCACGGATCTCTTGTAGCACTGTCTGCATGTGCTCGTTGAACACCCGCTGTAGATGGATCTGTCTAAGACTGCTTGGATTCTCAGGCAGTGCACCTCCCTGTTTGCAGTGCTTGACTAGAAAGGGGCGTATCTTCCTCATTTTTTCTAAAGGTATGTCGGCCTCTGCACACATAGCCACGAAATCTTCCACGAATTCCCGTCTGTCATCCTGTGACTTGGTCGCTACGTCCAGTGACACTTGGAGGGCTCTCCCGGTTGATTTTGCTTTGTTCTTCAGATGAACCTTGGATTTCAAATGATCGTTACAAGTGTCCTTTCGGCTCCAGTCAATTGCATGCTGACAGAATTTGCAGAAAAGTTGTTGGCCAGATGCATAATAATCGTTTGGATATTGCTCTGCTCGAAGCTTGGCAGTTAATTGCGTATTTCGTAACTTTTTAGAAACTGCTGGTTTGCAGCAGGGGCTGTATGTTTAGACATATTTCCCTTGCAGTCGCATTAGTGAGGAAACAAACTCACGTGGTTAACAAGATATGGTCTCTAGGCAACCCCGGACTCACTTAAAGTGAAAGATGTGACAAAATCGGGCAGAAACAGTGTTTGTGTCTTAAAATTAGAAAGAGGGCGATTAAATTTATTTCAGGCAAAGAAAAATGAACGAATTCTGCGCTATTCCATGTTTATCAGAAAAATCCGCTTTTATGTCTAGATTCCATGATTCCGTCCGTGTTTTCCGCATCGCGGAAATCATAGGGCCCTACATATAACTATCAGATCATCAATTAGAATGTTTTACTCCCTTTAAAGAAACTGAATTACTTTCATTAATCTCGGCATCAAAAGCCTCAACTTGCGTACTAGATCCCTTACCTACACGTCTATTCAAACAGATAATACCTGAAGTAATTGAACCGCTTCTAAAAATAATAAATTCTTCTCTTAGGATTGGCTATGTACCCAAATCCTTTAAACTAGCAGTTATCAAACCCCTGATTAAAAAACCTGACCTTGATCCCTATCAGCTGTCCAATGATAGGCCAATATCAAACCTCCCCTTTATCTCCAAGATCCTTGAAAAAGCTGTGGCACAGCAGTTATGCTCATATTTACATAGGAATAACATCCATGAAATGTATCAGTCAGGATTTAGACCTCATCATAGCACAGAGACAGCTTTGGTTAAAGTAGTAAACGATCTACTATTGGCGTCTGATCAGGGCTGTGTCTCGCTACTTGTGTTGCTTGACCTTAGTGCAGCATTTGATACCATTGATCATTCCATTCTTCTGGATAGACAAGAAAATGTTGTGGGAGTTAAGCCTCGGTCACAACCGGCCGTACGTGCTCCTACGGCCGGTCTACGTGCAAAAAACGCAAGAAACGCACGGAGGGCACGCGTGTGACGTGCTGATTTTCGAGCCGTGGACTGGCCGCAGAGGTTCTTTGTCATGTCAAACAAACTCTACGGGCGCTTACATTTTTTTCAGGTTGCAAGACAAACTTACGGTCAACGTGCGTCTTTCTCCACGAACAAAAAAAACGCAGCGATTTGGGAAACGCCAAAAATCGGACGTCCGGTTGTGACCTAGGCTTTAAGGGAACGGCCCTCTCCTGGCTCAGGTCTTATTTAACTGATCGTTATCAGTATGTTGATATAAATGGTGATATTTCTAGATGTACTGAGGTAAAGTTTGGTGTTCCACAAGGTTCAGTCTTGGGTCCACTGTTTTTTTCTTTATATGTGTCACCTCTGGGTGATATTATTCATAAACATTGTATTAGTTTCCACTGTTATGCTGATGACACACAGTTGTATGTTTCTGCAAAACCTGATGACAGACACCAGCTTAATAGAATTGAGGAATGTGTAAAGGACATTAGACACTGGATGCTTATGAATTTCCTTCTGCTTAACTCTGACAAGACTGAAGTACTTGTACTAGGACCACATATAGTTAGAAGTAAGTTTTCTGATTACACAGTAACTCTGGATGGCCTTTGTTTCTTCACGTGCAGCAGTAAAAGACCTCGGGGTGATTATTGACCCTAGTCTTTCATTCAAAACTCACATTGATAACATGACCCGGATAGCTTTCTTTCATCTCAGAAATATTGCTAAGATAAGAAATTTAATGTCACTACATGACGCGGAAAAAATAGTTCATACTTTCGTTACCTCCAGGTTGGATTATTGTAATGCCTTACTGTCTGGATGTTCCAATAAGTGCATAAACAAGCTCCAGTTAGTTCAAAATGCAGCAGCAAGAGTCCTTACTAGAACTAGAAAATATGACCACATCACCCCTATCTTATCCACACTGCATTGGCTCCCAATCAAATTTCATATTAATTATAAAGTACTACTGTTGACCTTTAAAGTACTGAATGGTCTCGCACCACAGTACCTGAGTGAACTTCTGCTCCTCTATGACCCACCACACCTACTTAGATCAACAGGTGCAGGCTATCTGCTGGTAGCCTTCACTATATGAGGTACATCAGGGGCAGAGCCTTTTCTTACAAAGCCCCACAGTTATGGAACAGCCTTCCAAGTAGTGTTCAGGAATCAGATACAGTCTCAGCATTTAAGTCTAGGCTGAAAACATATCTGTTTAGTCAAGCCTTTTGTTAATGGTGTTTATGAGGTAAAGGAGTAGATCTGGAGGGTCCTCAGACATAGAGTGTTTTGGTAAACTGGGATGTATGGATGCTGTCAGTCCCCACTCGCTTGCTCACTCATTTGTTGACAGTGTAGTGGCTGCTGCTTTATGTCCCGGGGCTCCCTCATGCCCGTGTTACATTCTAGCTCTCCCCTTTTAGTTATGCTGTCATAGTTAGTTGCCGGAGTCCCTGCTTGTACTCAGTGCAATATGTATACTGTTCCTACTTATTCAGGTGACACTGGGCATACCTAACAACCTGTGTTTTCTCTCCCTCTCCCCCCAAATCTGTCCCTCTGAGTTACATGGAGTCAACAGGAAATCTTTTGGTGGAGACCTCGACTGGCTCTCACAGCCTGCAGGGAATCAGCCGTCTGACATTCTGTCGCATGTCCCAGACCTGGTGAAATGTAACTGAATTGTCTTGGCCACCCCTAAGGGTCCCATCTGCATCTGCCTGCACTCACTCTGATCTATAATTCCAACTGTCTCATTGCTGAGGAGTGTGCTCCCATCACCCAATCAAGCATCCAGCCAGAGAAGGTCATGATATTTTTTAACCATATTAACATGCCATTGTTGTGTATTATGCCTGATGTCAGGACTCTCGTCTCTGTGAGCCTACCACACAGACTTAATACTTGTGTTATTTTTAGATATTGACACCTGTTGCCTACACTTATTCAGGTGACATTGGGCATACCTAACAACCTGTGTTTTCTCTCCCTCCCCCTCCAAAAAAAATCTGTCCCTCTGAGTTGCATGTCGGTCCTGGGATCGAGATGCTGACCTCTTCTGCTCCTTGCACCTGCTTGATCCATCCTGGTGCCCTGTGTCTGGTTGGAGTCTCATCACATCGCTCCTGTGGAGGATGGCCCCATGAGGACAGTTGAAAGTCACACCTGGAGGATGCTCTGGACTCTTACAGTAATGCTTTTATGGCTGAGGACTACAGTTGACATGCTAACTTTAGGACTGCAGTTGTCATGAACAGTTTTGCACTCAAGTTTCCATCAATGAAGAATTCATAACATCAACGAAACTGTCTTCATGTTAAAACTGTTAATATTATAGTCATGCTGTCTGTTGTTGCCCAAATGAAGATGGATTCCCTTTTGAGTCTGGTTCCTCTCAAGGTTTCTTCATGTCATCTGAGGGAGTTTTTCCTTGCCACCGTCACCACAGGCTTGCTCATTGGGGATAGATTAGGGATAAAATTAGCTCATGTTTTAAGTCGTTCAAATTCTGTAAAGCTGCTTTGCGACAATGTTTACTGTTAAAAGCGCTAGACAAATAAACTTGACTTGACTCTTATGTCAATCATGCGCCGCCACTGCCACCTGATGATAGCCACTAGCCAAATCAATACTTGAAAAGAATCTTGCACCTCACAGGGCATCAAAACTCTCATCAATGCGTGGCAGTGGAAATGCATCCTTTTTGGTTTTCTGATTCAATTTACGGTAATCGACACCGAGCTGGATACTACCATCTGACTTCCTAACCACTACCACAGGTGACGCATAAGAGCTTGAACTCTCCTGTATGACTCCCTTTTTCAATAACAGAGATATATGTGGCAGATCACAGCATCCAGGGACACATGTCTGCCCAGGGGCATTTTGAGTTATTGACAGATTCAGAAAGTACAGTTTCTAAGCTTTCCAATGATGCCTTCCATGTGGAGATCTGACAATATTTGAAGAATGTGTGGCCTTTTGAAAGTGTATACCTCTTAAAACAGAAAAGGCAGAAAATCGCCCTCAAAGTTTTCCATCTCAGCTACTCTGGGTGTAGGGCGGGCACATAATGCTGCTCATTTGCATGACATTAAGGAAAGCTCTACCCCCTACTAGCTAGCATGATATTACTTTCATGTAAACAAAGATCACCACGTCAATTTTCCTTCCATGCAAAGTATGCCCAACACAATTATGAAGTACAAAAATAAGTCCTAAAGTATACTTTAATGTTTTGTGGTTGAAAAATTACTCACACTCAGGGCTCGAAATTAACTTTTTTTCTTTGTGTCCCCCAGTGGTCCTGAATTCTGTGTTGTATTGTCCCGAATGGAAGCAATAGTGTCCCCATTTTTTTCCTCTCTGAAATAACCAGTGGTTAATATTATCATATGAAGTCTCATCTCATTATCTCTAGCCGCTTTATCCTGCCCTACAGGGTCGCAGGCAAGCTGGAGCCTATCCCAGCTGATTACGGGCGAAAGGCGGGGTACACCCTGGACAAGTCGCCAGGTCATCACAGGGCTGACACATAGACACAGACAACCATTCACACTCACACCTACGGTCAATTTAGAGTCACCAGTTAACCTAACCTGCATGTCTTTGGACTGTGGGGGAAACCGGAGCACCCGGAGGAAACCCACGCAGACACGGGGAGAACATGCAAACTCCACACAGAAAGGCCCTCGAACCCAGGACCTTCTTGCTGTGAGGCGACAGCGCTAACTACTACACCACCGTGCCGCCCATCATATGAAGTTACTATTATATTTGTAACTATGCGATTTTGAACCCTTTATATCATTTTTACAATAAGTCACAAGACACAAGCGACACATGTCCTATACATCATCTACTTCAAAATTACAGTTATTGCATTTTCAGTTTATTAAACTTTGGCGATCTCACTGTATGAATAGATACCCGTTTATTTAAAGGGGCCAACTAGCTCATTCAGAAAATGTTTCAACTCCCTACATCTGCAGTACACTTTAGTTGAAAATAAGACCCCTTTTATGTTCATTTCATCTACTTATACCTTGAATATCTGTTGGCACTTATAAGGCCAACTTATAATTTTCACCATTACCGTTATCCATTTTTATGAACTTTCCGTTATCCATTACCGTTATCCATTTTTATGAACTTTCCGTTATCCATTTTATGAACTTTCGCTGCCGAAACGTGGGTGCAAATGTTAGCAACGTCAGCATAGTGGCAGGTCCGAGCCTAGTTGTGCTGCTGACTGACTAAACTTTCTGAACTAGAAAGACACCAAGAAAACTCACTTATTCTGTTGAACGGTATCTTCCGTCAATATCATCCACATCATTCCTGTTGTATTTTATAACGTGTCTAACAGTGTTCATTAAGTTCATTCAGTTGCTAGCGTTGCCTGCAGACCAGGCGATGACACTTTGGATCCTGAAGGTCCCGGAGACGTTATGTCTGGGCTTTCGGTTTCTTCCCCGCGGTCGGTCCGCTTCAACCACTTAAGCATTTTTGTTCTGGCGAGAGTCGGCGCAGCGTGTGCGGTAGCAATTCCATTCCAAGTCCATATAATGCGGACTCCGGCCAAAGATTCTAGAACAGAATGCGCTGCTCTGTAGCCTACGGATGCAGGTGCATCGAAAGTGTAGCTACTATGTATTTTTCGCTGTTAACGTTTTAAAATTAAAATTGACAAATTAGGTGAATGTCTACGTATGTGTTACGGCTTTGTAAATAATATTAATGTAGAACTTTTTTCTAGATCTATTTTTTTTCCATTGTCCCGGGATTGTCCCAGATATGATAATTTTGTGTCCCGATGACATTTTTTATGGTCCCCGGGACATCGGGACACCGTTAGTTTCGAGCGCTGCTCACACTGTAAGAAAGAAAGATAGCACGATGATGACACAACTAACACAACACTAGTTTCATGTAAAGCCTCGGTCACAACCGGCCGTATGTGCTCCTACGGCCGGTCTACATGCAAAAAATGCAAGAAACACACGGAGAGCGCGCATGAAACGCACGAGAGCGCACGTGTGATGTGCTGATTTTCAAGCCGCAGAGGTTCTTTGTCATGTCAAACAAACTCTACCGGCGCTTACATTTTTTTCAGGTTGCAAGACAAACTTACGGCCAAACGCGCGTCTTTCTCCGTGAACAAAAAAAACCCGCAGCGATTTGGGAAACACCAAAAATCACACGGCCAAAAAAATCATACGTCCGGTTATGACCTAGGCTTAACCAAACCACAACACTCTCCATTACATGCAAAAATAACCACACAGTCTTAGATTAATAAACTTACCCCATCAGAAACAGAAACGGCGCCTTGCACACACCAATGCCTCCGATGGAATGTAATCCTAGAACGGTCCGTGTATCATCCCATCATTCAAGTATTCCACTCAATCTGGAAAACGAGGTTGCGTTTTTTTTGCGGTGTTTCAGCTCCTCTGCGCTCTGTTTAGTAACTCATTCCATAGTGAAATCACACGCCTGTATGCAGTTAAGTAGCAATGCGCTCAGCTCGGCTCATACAGCTGATTCGCGGAAAAAAAAACAAAAAGACTTAAATCATCATGTGAATGGCCCATATGGTAATTTACCCACACACCCCCAGCAGGCTACAATCCTGACAAAAACGAGACAATTTGCAACAAAAAAAATGTATGCTTTTCCAACAAAATCTATTATCTGAAATACTGATTGCATTCTTCAAGATCTCAACTTGCACATGATGGAAAAAAACAAAAATCACAAATTTAAAAAAAAAATGCTTCTTTTGCGATTATCTCGGATTCGTTTAGGCCAACATGTGTCCCTGGATTCGGTGAGGGGTCACATATTCCTTTACCTCTTTATATTGAGTGGGTGGAATTCTGCGATAAGGCAAACTGACTGGAACTTCATCAACCAGGTTAATTTCATGTACTACCCTATCTGTATAACCCAGATCCTCCTCCCCAACAGCAAACACATCTGCATATTTGGCTAACAACACTCGCAGCTGTGCTTGCTGTTCCTCTGAGCCACCAACATCCAGTTTATCCAAGAGGCTTGTCAAATTATTCTCAGTGTGGCCCTCAGTCATATCCAAAGATATCTGCTCAGTGTCTGCTGATATGCGTTGAAATTTAACTTCACACTGTTGATCACTATTCACGCACTGCACCGGTGATAAAATGCCAAGCCGAGTTCTGGGCGGGAGCCACACATCTTCATCGGACAGGTTGCATACTTGCACAGGAACCAGATTGCTATGTGCATTAACAAGTGTTGGCATAACTACCACACCCCCTGGCAAGGAAATACTGCTTGGCTCCAACAACTGCTGCCCTCCACTGTCTGCCCTCCTATGCCCTCTAGCTTGGACAGTGATGACTGACCCCGCAGGTACATGTACAGTATTTTTACCCGCTATCCTCACCATCACTGTCTTTTGAGGTTCGCACTTCAGCAAATTTTGGAACGCAATCCTCCAATCAGCATCCACCCTCCCTCCCAAGGTAGAATCAAATTCAGCCTGGGCTAATTGGTGACATCGACTTATGTTCATGCCAATAATCCCAGGAACAGACAACTGTGAATTTTGTAGGTCTTTTACAACTAAGAAACCACAGTCAAGAATTTTCATCCCCATAGTCTCAACCTCCAGCTCTAGATATCCCTGATGAGGAATGTCTAACCCATTCACAGCTGTTAACTTGAGCCAGCCAGAGGTGGAGAGCACATCTTCATCTTCTCCCTCCAAATGCTTGTGGAAAAATTCTTCTGTTATTGTGCTCGCTTGACTACCCGTATCCAATAAGCAAGGGATAGAGACTCCACCCACCCTAATTTCTACCACAGGACAAATACCCACTGCCTGCTGCAATAACTGGTCATGTGATGAGGTAATCTTTGAGCCTGTCATTTCACCCCGAGTTGCTTGGCTCACGGCAACTGGGGTGTTTTGTTTCCCTGATTGCCTGGACTAATTCCCTCTCTAGCTTTGGATTTTTGTGGGCATTGCTTAGCAGTATGTCCCTCCTTTTGACACCTAAGGCAGATAGGCTGGCCATCCTCTGTAAATCTCAAGGAGACCCTTGGCTTCACACTAGGTGTAGTTGAGGTTGTTCTGGTGGCTTGATCTTTCAGTGCTTGGGTCAGTTCACTTATTAGTTTTCCCTGCTCAGACACTACCTTAAGAACATCGGTTAAACTCACTGACTTGTCTCCATGGGCACTGACTGCAGCGCAATAAGCCTCATCCACCTGATCAGACACTTTGCCCTTGGTTTTAGTCTGTCTGACATTCATAGGTTCTTCTAATGTCCAAAGACAAGCTTCTTCTCACACTTCTACCATTGTGTAGCTAGGTTTATCTCTTGACATGTCGCCTAAGTTCCCGTCTAAGTGTAGGGTCACGAATCCCCTCAATAAACTGATCTTGCAAGACAACCTGTGTGTTGGCAATAGCGTCAGGTGATCGCTTTACAATCCTCTGTAAGGCCTTTTGTAATGCATGGGAATAGTCAAGTACGTCCTCCCCCTCCCCCTGTTTGCAACTATAAAAGTCGTGCAAAAGTTGGGGTCCACTACGTTTATCAATAAAGGCATCTCTCAGATAACTGAACATGTCACTAACCTGACTAAGTGACTGAGTAAGGCTATCAGTGTGTAACCGTACTTAAGGCAGCACCTTTCAGCAATGACATGACAAAGTCATACTGATCACTGGCTGATTGGTTTTGAACGCGTAGAACCCGTTCAACCTCTTCAGTAAAGTGATCTACCGTTCTCCCGTCTTTCTCAAAATCACCACTGAAGGGAGTAATATGATGCTCTCGTGGAATGTAAACATAGGACCTATAGAGATCTTGCAGTCACGTGACCGGAAAGTACACAACCGCCATCTTGTCGGTCAAAAACACCGCTGAATACTGCTGCACTCATGTACAGAATGGATCAATTTCAACCAACGGACTACACGGCTCATTTTTCTAATGAACAGATAACTAGATGTATGTCTAAAATAAACGATCTACAGATTTGTGACCCTTACGGCTTTCCGGACGGAGTTTTCACGACCGGATTTTGAACTGCCAGCGGAATACCCAGACGTGTATAATTACCTCATTAACTTTCCCTCGCTGTTCAGTGGTGAAGCACTGCATGCTTATAAATCTCTGGACAGTTATCTTTACAGAAATTCAGGATTTGTCAGCGACTCAGATGTGGCATCTTGTAAACAAGAATCCTCATTGGATGGGTAAGTCACTTAAGTATTGAGTATAGCACTGACCAGCCGATTATAGAATAAGGTAATTCCAGCTGTAATTCCAAATCGTCCATCTTGTTTACATGGATCTGGCATTGGAGAGGTAGAGGCTTAGCAGTGGAGGTTTGAGTGGCTGTTTTCTGAGCTTAGTCAACAGGCCGGCTCTGCAGCCTCGCTTTTGGTTCCGCTCCCAGCACCGACTCCTTTGCTTTGCTTCCGATAACAATCCACGGAGACCCCGCTGGTCTCGCTATCTCATCCGGAATGTTGTGCATGCAATGGAAATCGCTACAAACCGTCATTTTCTGCTGGAAACCAATGTCCAGTAAGTCCATACGGTTGTAGTGGATATTGAAGTCCGGTACAGACGAACAACACGCAAAAATACACACAAAAAACATGAAAAACGTGCACAAGTAGGGAGAGCTTGTAGCCGCAGCCGTTGTAGTAGAATTGTATATAGTAGGGTTTTCCAGAAGAAAAGGTAGAAGTAAAAGCAGAAGTAGAACCAGAAGTAGAAGGCGGAAATATGGCGTTTGACCGACAAGATGGCGTCTGTCACAATCTGGATCGGCTGTGACGTCACATGCAAGTGCTCCATTGGACTCACCCCTCAAACTTTCAATGGTAGCCATGGCTTGATCATGCTTTGCCCCAAGTTCTCTCAACTGGGACTGAACATCCTCTACCTCATTGGGGGCATCGGCCTGCTCAGTCATTTTGCATAGCTCAGTCTCTCTTGCCCACAAGCCCTAAATTCACACTAATTAAAGGATAAAGTCTTTGAAACCGTGTCCTCTGAGCAAATCTGGATGGCAAAGTGCTCCTGGCCTCTGGATCCTTGTCAGAAGTCTGTCGCACGGTCCCTTGAATGATGATCTCACTACACCAGGATTGGCTCCACCACACAGAACACCAGTGCCACTCTTCACCACTGCTGCATTTTTTAAATTTGCACTGCAACTTGCACCCAGTCACCCTGAAACCCCTATTCATCAGAATACCCCACTCCTGGTACCAAGATTTGTGACCCAGTAAAAATACACACAGCACACCAAATATATTAAAGTTGGGTTTAATCTGATATATTTGATTTTCTTGTAGAGATATAGAAAGAATGGGTGAAGGAAACTCAGGAACAGTTTTCTGAGATTTGATTAACAGACACTAAAAGACTAATACATATAACCTCACCCAAATCACAGTCATCAGTACTAAAGAAAAACTGGTGAGAAGTCTCTGTGCAGTCAAATAACCTCAGGCCAATCAAAGGAGACCAGTTAAAGAATGACGTTTGGGTAAATGTACCAAGTCAGACTATAGCCTAGCCTATGCATGGGTAACAGTTACAGCGCAAATGTCCAGAAAATACAGCAGTGACAATGCTGTAAAAAAAAAAAAAAACATCAACTTAATATCATGCAGCACTGTGTTCAAAACAGTTTGAAACTGCTTTTACACATAGAGACCTACTTTAACACAAAACTAGCCTGCTTGTTCCTGTCGGGGTCTCTAATGCCGCTTTTCCACTACAAACGCGGCTGAGCCGTGCCGTGCCGAGTCGAGCTGAGTCGAGCTGAGCGGGGCTGTTGGAGTTGCATTTCGACTACAACCGCGCTGAACCGTGCTGGCTGGAAGTGGGTGGACACATTGGGTGGAGTTAGCGAAAGTGGGTGGACGTCACGTGATGTCGTTAAGCAGCGCAAACAGTGACATCAGTGACAGTGGCGGAACAAGTCAGAGCCGGGCCGGGGGCGGGGCAAATGACCGGGCCCTTTATTAAAGCTTATCATAACATCATTTTAGGCTACAAAATGTCCGCAACTGCGGTGTTTACCAATTTCAACACTACCGGGTGCAACTATGTTATTTAGTACATCAAGTCCTTCAAACGAACGTGTAACTCAGAAACAAAAAACATTAGGATACTGTACATGGCTCAAAATAAAACATCAATAGCCTATACTGCGCACATTATTTGAAGGGCATACGAATGAGCGCTCAGAGGTTGCAACGCTGACAGGAAGAGTCAGAAATAAAAGGAGGGCGGTGCAAACCTCACTGAATGCACTGTGTTTACCAATTTCAACACTACCGGGTGCAACTATGTTATTTTGTACATTAAGTCCTTCAAACGAACATGTAACTCAGAAACAAAAAACATTAGGATACTGTACATGGCTCATAATAAAACATCAATAGCCTACTGCGCGCATTATTTGAAGGGCATACGAATGAGCGCTCAGAGTGGTGACAGGAAGAGTCAGAAATAAAAGGAGGGCGGTGCAAACCTCACTGAATGCACTGTGTTTACCAATTTCAACACTACCGGGTGCAACTATGTTATTTTGTACATTAAGTCCTTCAGACGAACATGTAACTCAGAAACAAAAAAACATTAGGCGACATACTGTACATGGCTCATAATAAAACATCAATAGCCTACTGCGCGCATTATTTGAAGGGCATACGACGAGCCTTGCGCTCCGCGAACTCGTCCACGATGCTCTGTATGTCACTGATTCAGTGATCTTTTAAGCGGTAGTCTCACGACCCGGATAGTAAACAATAAACATGGAGGACATGGAGTCGTTAGTGTTGCTGGTCTTGGTGCTGTGGCTTGTTGTCATCGACAACACCAACAGATACTGGCAAGAGCGTATAGATGAGGCGAGGCGCATAAGGCTTCAGAAATTCTCGTAATTCGTAATTCTTCTTCTTCCGGGTTTACGGTGTTTACAGATCCCAGCGCGCTCGCGGGGCGTGTGTGGGCATGTGAGGACACGCCTCCTCACCAATCAGTGCACAGGGGAGTGTCTGCTCACGCCCCCAACCTCAGTCGGCACGGTTTGGCTCGCTTCAGCCCCACTCCAAAACGGTGCGAGTTTTAGGGGCTAAGCAGGGCTGAAACGAGCTGAGTCGTGCCGGTTTTTGGTAGTCGAAACGCGAGCCGTGTCGGGCTGAAGTGAGCTGAAGCGAGCTGAAGTGAGCTGAAAAAGGGTAGTGGAAAAGGGCCATAACAGTCTCTAGCAGCACCACGAGTAACAGGAAAATCAAACACCATCTGTGGTTTAACACAAAAATACAGACCCATGGTCCACATATGAACTCATAAACATCTCACCCGTCATATATCAGTCAGCTTGTGCACTTACAAAGTGTATCAGAAGAGGATTGCTGAGTTTTAGTCCTGCCCTGAACCTCATCTCAATGCTCCATCTCAGCTCCGGATATCGTCTTTTTCTGATGACGTCACACAATGCGCCTATTTCTTAAAGGGACCTTCCGCTTTTTCTAAAATCCGATACAGGCAAATACATTACTTCCCTCTCGTTACTTGAGACATTCTCATCACCTGGCTACAATAAAAACAGGGATACATTGGAAAAGATACAGAAACCTAGGGAGTATCTTCATCTTCACTGAGTTAATGCGTCCTATCAGGGACAGAGACAAGGGAGACCATTTTATTATGTCTTGCTTGACCTGATTAAGGCAC
Organism: Neoarius graeffei; assembly: GCF_027579695.1. NCBI lineage: Eukaryota > Metazoa > Chordata > Actinopteri > Siluriformes > Ariidae > Neoarius > Neoarius graeffei. The sequence goes on along the minus strand of NC_083580.1, from coordinate 26,621,303 downwards.
CTGACAAAGTTTTCTTGAAAAATGTGTTTATATTTCTTTGTTATGGAGACTCCAAGATATGTCAAACAATCTTTTTCAAGTTTAAGTGGTATGTTTGAATAATCTAGTTTTGATGCTTTTTCATTAAGTGGAAAAAATTCACTCTTTTGTAGGTTTAGTTTATAGCCAGAGAACTCACCAAACTGGCCAAGCAGTGAAATTGCAGCAGGAAGTGAAGTTTCTGGGTGGGAAATGTAAAGAAGGAGGTCGTCTGCATATAAGGAAACTGTGCTCTACATCTCTCCTCCAAATCCCTGACAGGCAACTGCATCCCCGAAGGGCAATAACTAGTGGTTTGATTGCCAGATTGAAAAGTAAAGGGCTCAAAGGGCACCCCTGGCGGGTTCCCCGCTGTAGTTGAAATGGCGTTGAACACACAGAGTTTGTTACCACAGAGGCTGTTGGAGAAGTATATAGCAACTTTATCCTGGAGATAAAGTTTGACCCAAATCCAAATTTCTTCAAAACTGTAAATAAATATCTCCACTCCACCCTGTCAAATACCTTCTCAGTGTCCAAGCTGACCACACATTCAGGGACACTATTGTCAGTTGAGTACAGAATATTGAGTAAATGACATACATTGAAAAAAGAATGGCGGCTCTTCACAAAACCTGTTTGATCTGTGTCTATTACAGATGGAAGGGTGTCTTCTAAGGCTACATCCACACGACAATGGCAATGAGATGTTATTTAAAAAAATATCGCGTCCACATGGGCAACAATCAGTAAAATATCAGGTCCATATGGCAACGCAACGCTTGCTGAAAACGATGCAATACACATGCCACACCTCTAGGGGCGCTGTAAGACGGTCCCTTCGGAGACACCAGAACAATAGAAGAAGTAAGGACACATGCGCATAAACTATTATGCGCGAGACTTCATATTAGCCACAAAGTCAGAAAAATCTGTTCGTAAAATTACATTATAATGACCAAATACAATGAAAAGTATTTTTCCAGTCTCACCTGTGAAAGGTAATCCCATGTGATCTCGTTTGGACGGTAAACCTGTTGGTACAGTTAAACACAGCACATGAATGAGGCATCTTTATTCTCCACTTTGACCCATCCAATATGGCGGCGAGGATGACGTATGATTCTACGCGGAAGGCGGCGTCTTTAATGGTCCGGAATAAATTGAATTCTATACGTTGATGGATTAATTTGTTCTTCTACGCCCTTTTTGAGGAATGTATTGTAGGACTTAAACCAACATCTGAAGAGGTGAGATCGCTCCTTTTTTTCCCTATTTTTGCTGGCGGGATTGACTCTGCCCTAAGGGCTATTCTCTCTCTCTCACTTTGCACCATTACACAATAAATATTCACAGTGAAAATATTTTGTAAGCGCGTTTCATGAACCAAGTTATAGGATTTGTTGACAACTCGCATCGAGTTCGTTACACTTCTACCCGGCGTGAAGCACTCACAGTCATGTGGTTGTGACGTCATCGTAAACAAATCCGTTCTACTCATCCAGACAACTTTGCAATGGCAACGTTGCCAGATCTTTCCACTCTGGAACCCGTTCTCAAAAGATTGCATTTTGGGGCACCCAAAACGCCGGTGCCGTGTGGATGCCAGGCCGAAACGATAAACAATTGTATCGGATTCACCTGAATCCATTGCCGTGTGGACAGGGCCTTAATGTCTTGCTAGCACCTTGGCTAAGATTTTAACATCTGCATTTAGTTGTGAAATCAGCCTGTAAGAGGCACAATCTTCTGGATCTTTCCCCTTTTTAGCTATCAGAGTTATGCAGGCTTGATTGAATGTTGGTGGGAGACCACCAGTTTTGAAGGATTCTTCCAAGACAGAGGACAGAAGAGGAACAAGTTTTGCTGAGAAAGCCCTATAAAACTCGGCTGGAAAGCCATCGGGGCCTGGGGATTTCCCACTTTGCATAGATGATATGGCCTCAGTAATTTCAATATCTGTTATAGGTTCATCCAATCTGCTTTTTCCATCTTCTGATATTTTGGGGAAGTCTACTTGACCTAGAAAATCATCCATTGTTTTGGTATCAGACTGAGACTCAGAGGTGTATAGGTTTGAGTATAATTCTTTAAACATATCATTAATTTTAGTAGGATCAGTTGTCACCTCCTCTTTGTTACATATCCTTCTAATCATTTGTTTAGCCTTGATACCCCTTAATTGGCTGGCCAATATCTTGCCTGATTTTTCACCATGCTCATATACTTCACTCTTAGTCTTTCGTAATAAGTTTTCTACGTGATATGTGGAGTGGACATCAAACTCCGTTCTAACCTCAAGTCGCTTTTTGTACAGTGTGGGTGTAGGGGTTTGGGCATATTGTTTATCTAGTTTTAGAATTTCAGTTGAGAGGTCAAGCCTCTTCTTATAAATACTTCTATTTTTGTTTGCAACAAAGAATATAATTTGACCCCTTAAATAGGCTTTGAGGGTGCCCCACACAGTAAGACAGGAGACCTCAGATGTCCTGTTTGTCTCAAGAAAGAGAGATATTTGGCCTGACACCCATGTTACAAATGCTAAATCAGACAGCAATGCGGTATTCAATCGCCAATGCCTCTTTCCCTCGCCACTGCCAGGGAGAGAGAGGCCTAAAACTGGGGGGGGGGGGGGGGGGGGGCATGATCTGGTATCACAATGCTTTGGAACTCACAGGAGTGTGTGTGATTACTTTTTTATAAACAATAAGCTAATCAATTCTAGTGTAAGTGTGGTGAACATTAGAAAAATAAGAGTATTCCTTTGTAGAGGGATGTAAAAAATGCCAAATATCAGACACACCATATTCAGAAAGGAAGGACTGTATGTGACTAGTTGATTTGCGTACCGCAGCTGGATTGGAAGAGGATTGATCTAACACTGGATCTAGCCAGCAGTTAAAGTCACCACCAAGAATCAGAGAGTGCGTATTCAGATCAGGTAGGAGTGAGAAAAAACGGTCAAAAAAAGCAATGTCGTCAAAGTTTGGAGCATAGACATTGGCCAGCACAACCTGGGCACCAAATAGCTTCCCTTTTATAATTATGTATCTCCCATTACGGTCCTTGGTTACACTAGAGGGCTCAAAAGGTATATTTTTGTGTATTAAAATAGCCACACCCCTTGATTAAGCCTGGAAGCATGAACAAAATAGTTGTCCCACCCATTTGCCATGTATGCGAAAACAGTCAGCATCTAGCAAGTGGGTCTCTTGCAAAAATGTGATCCCAACTTTCAGTTGTTGTAAATGCAAGACAACCTTATTCCTCTTTATCTGAGGATTTAAACCCTTGACATTCCAACTGATTAGGTTCACTATACCCACTATGAATGCCTAGTTAGCTCAGCTGGGTCAGCAGATTGCATATTTGTGTTAGTGGACAGCCACTGTGGCATATAAATATAAACTTTATAATATACTTTCCAACAGGAGAAAAAAAAGTTCAAGTCCCACTTGAAGAAAAAAAAAAAGCTGAGAATAAAACTCTCTCCCCCATATCCATAATCCCTAGTGGTGCTACATAAAACAACAGCAAACTCTTTAACACAACCATTGTGTAACACACTTCACCTAGGGTATCCCAATGACACTCTGTCCATTACAGGCTGGGTTTGAACCCCAAAAAGTCAAAAAGGAGAAGAAAAAAGGTCTGTCTGTGCTATCAGAACCACATAAATACAAGGCTATTGTACATTAACAGCATTTATCACGAAACATGAAGGCTTGGATTAAATCTAATTCTACACACAATTAAGAATGAATAATAAGCCATAGGAAAAAAAAATCATTATAATAGGAGACAAAGATGACTGACGGAATGAATCAGCAGATAATTGCGAGTCCAATTGGACTGTTAAGAATCTAAAGAAAATTAGTAATTTATGATTGCTATGTAGGCCTATCCTACATTAACAACAATTTACAAGAGCCCACTTAGAAGCTTGGTCATGGTAGAAGATGCTGATTTAGCTAAATGACCAATGCAAGACATAAAGGATAATAACTGTCTTTACTGCTAATCATCTTGTCCGTGTTGGCCTATGCCAACATCATCATTAACTTTACCAGCCTTGTACTCCTTAATGTACTTTTGTGCAGCTGCGACCGAATCCAGCCACTTCTTTCCGCTGTTGGGGAGGGTGATGCACAAGCAAGCTGGGTAGAGGAGAGCAGGTCGCAATCCCTGTTTGTAAAGATCAGCCATGACTTCTTTATATTCGGTCCGCTGGCATAGCATGTCTGGGCTGTAATCTTCTACCACACGAATGCTGTGACCCTGGTAGATCATCTTGCCTTTCTTGTGAGCTTCGTGAACTAGGAGATCTTTTACCTGGTATCTGTGCATGCACAACAGAACTGGACGCGGTCTCTCACTTGCCTTGGGCTTGGCCGTAAGACTACGGCGCGCATGATCGATTTCTGGAGGAGTTGGCAGTAGTTCCTTTCTGAAGACCTCAACAAGAAACTCTGCAAAAAACTGAGTTGGACGGCCGCTTTCAATGGATTCGGGCAAGCCAAGGATACGTAAATTGGAGCGGCGGCTACGTCCCTCCAGGTCGGATACTTTTGAAGCTAGCTTAGAGTTGGCATCATGCAGGTTAGCACACATAGCTTCCAATTCTTGTAATCATTGACTAGCATCGTTGGAAAATAATTCGAGTGAGGATATTCGTTGACTGTGGTCTTCTGCCAAGGAACGAATTTGATTTAGCTTAGAGTCCATCACTCCCAGAGCAGATTTAAATTCAGCAGATAGGGATTCTTTGTGTTGTTCCAAAAGAGTGGTCATAGCCTCCACAGTTAAGCTAGCCTTGGATGCTGGCTCCTCTTTTTTGCTGTATTTCCCTGGTTTACCGGCCATTCTTGCACTTTCCAGTGGCAAAAAAGTATGACGCAATTAAATCAAAAGCATTGACTGTTGATGTGGAAAGTTAGATGGGGTTAGAGATGAATTTTGTCTACTTTCAACGAGAGCTTGAGAAATTCACGTCTACTCCATATTCGCCAACCCCGGAAGTCAAGTTTTAAACATTTTAAAACATTTCATCACCCAGAAAAACAAATTAAAACTCATGTTATGCCTTTCTTTCAATTATGCACTGTTTTGTGCTAAGAATAGGACATATTGCTAATTAATAAAAGGCTTTTAGTTTTTCAATATTAGTATTATATTCAGATTTTTCAGTGAAAAATTATTATTCTCAATCTCAGTTAGGGATTTTTCTTCAAATAAAACATCATGCCACTCTTATATTTTGTGGGAAATTCCAAGATGCTAAATATAATAACACTGAATATAATAACAGTACCCTTTGGTAAGAATTAACTGGAAATCTAACTCATTGCATAACAAGTAGTGATTTCTAAAAATCTGGCAAAAACTCAATTTTGACCATTTTTATTACAAAATTTTACAAAACTTGAAGACTTGTCTACAGATTTAATCACAAAGGTATCACATCATAAAATAACAAGGAATATTTAAAAAAATGTACAATTTGTAATTACTAGTAGTCTTGAAATAAGTTTTGCTGCTTGTAAAATATATTAGTGCTACTTTTTTCTTTGAATCTGGAGCAAGGCTGTTTAATGTCATTGTTTTAATAGCATTGTATACCCTAATCATTACTTCTAATTCAATAATTTGCAAGCAAATTTCTTGACAGGATATGTCTTACAAACCAGTTGCAAAATGAAAAAGGAATTCAAGTTGTTGAAGTAAACAAAAAAGTTACAGGAAGCAGTCTTCAAAATTATAAGTAGAGTTAAAGTTGCTTTTGAAGATAAGTTCTCACAAAGTCTTGTGAATTCATTATTGTTGAATTTATTATACATGTACTAGGGAAAACCCATATTGTTTTTGTAAAACATTTGGTGGTTATTAATTTTCTCAGTTGCTTAATTAGTTACATGCTTGTTTTTGCTTGTATGTTCTTCTGAACAGAACAGAGACCCAGAGAAATATCCTAATCTGAATAAAAGTACCTTATTTTTTGTATCAATTTTTAAGTGAAGTTGGTTTTGAAAATTCCTGAAAGTTCCCCCAAATTCCCATAAATTCACATTAATTCCCAAAATTTCCATGGAAATTTTCCACTCTGAAAATTCCCGGGAATTTTGCAACCCTAGCGAGGAGTGCCCCGTGCTGTACATCAGCTGGAAACTCTCGATGCATGAAAGCAGGTAGAGCACAATTGAGAAAGAGTGCCTTGCCATCAAGTGGGCAGTCCTTGCCCTCCGATACTACCTGCTGGGGTGCCCTTTCACTCTCTGTTCGGACCACGCGCCCCTCCAGTGGCTCCACCGCATGAAGGATGTCAATGCGCAGATCACCCGTTGGTATCTCGCCCTCCAGCCATTTAAGTTCGAGATGGTCCACAGGCCGGGGGCGCAGATAGTGGTGGCGGACTTCCTGTCCCATCAGGGGGGGGAGGTCTGCTTCAGGCCGGACGGCTCCCCGGCCTGAGTCTGGCGGTGGGGGTATGTGGCAACAGGGGCGTGGCCAAGCAGCAGTTTGTGAATGGAGGGCGGGGTCGAGGAAGGTAAGTGGCTAAGTCATTACACCTGGTGTCATTAATGTGTGTGGGTGTGTTTGTTTGTTTGTCACAGGGATTGAGCATAAAAGGAGGGGGAGAGCAGAGAAGAGAAGCTCCCCAACCTCAAGCATGTGTGTGACTGAATGAATGAATGGATGAATGAAACTGAAAAGCCAAAATAACAAAATAAAGTGTGTATGTGAACATCAACTCTCACCTGCCATGCTTCTGTGCTCCACCCACATCAGAAACTGTTACACAGGGATCATAGGCCGAATCCCATTTCACCCCTTGGACCAACCCCTTGGCCCTTCCCCTCCATTTTGCGCGTTCACGTGAAGGGGTAGGGGTATCCCAATCCCAGTTAACGCGGAGGGGTAGGGGAAGGGGGAGGGCTTCTGTACCCCTCCAAACGGAGATTTTCCTGGAGCTGACTCCGAACGAAGGGGTTTGAGTGATTTCCCACAATGCCATGCGGATTTCAGCGAGATTTCATGCGGATTTCAGAAAGATGGCGGTTCCCGCAGCGAAAGATTGTCATAAATGTATTTTCTCCATTATTTACGTGTTTTAAGTTGTTATCCAGAGGAAACACGCCGCTTGATTCGCTTTCGAGCTGAGAATGAGCAGCGATTTCTGAAATCCAAGCTGCTGCTAAAAAGCTTTGGGAGTGAGTATTGTTTTCGGTTGCTTTACTGCGTACGTTTTGTTCTGTTATTCTCACTTTTATTGTTTACATGAGTGTTCTGACACCTCATTCTGTCGGATGTGGTGCACGAAGCGCCAAAGATATCCCATTCAGTGGTGTTAGTTAACAAATCACACCCTGCCAGCAGAGATTTCTGCCTCTGACTGTAGCGGCTGGTCGCAGCCAATGACGCATTTGGTCGCGTTTTGCTAACGTAAACGCTGACGGAGGTACGCGATGATGTATGCGATCGTTGAAGGGCTATCCCAATACGTAAGGGTTGAATTTCAAGCCCTATCCCTTGTAGCTCAGTTTCAAGGGGAAGGGCCAAGGGGAAGGCGGAGGGGAAGGCGGAGGGGTAGGGGTAGAAATTAGAATTGGGATTGGGCCTTAGAATCAAGAACAAGTTCCTATTAAAGTGGTGGGTGAGTGTACAACACAATAAATACAACACAACAGTTGTAACAGTGTGGAAATGACTTGCCATACTGTAAACAGCAACACAGTGACTGGCATGGTGTGCGTTAAGGAAAGTCTTATCCCTACAACTAACACCATAAAAGTAATTGTCCAAATTTGACATTCCATGACTTTTATGAGTAAGTTGTCCATTGTGCTGTTCCTGTATGAAAGGAAATACTAGCATAGGTGTTCAGTGCATAATAATACTCCTGAGTAACACAGGATATATGAATATGGAATGGTAATGAATAAGATATGATGTGAATAAGATATGATATTTCCGCAGGATAGGGTGACTAGGCAGTTTGTTATTGAGGGCCCTGACAGCTTATGAAATAAAGCTGTTATGGAATCTGATGAACCTGATCAGGATAATTTTAGCATCTTCTGCCAGATATCAGACATATAAAGAGTTTATGAGAGTGGTGGGAGGGGTCTGCTACTATACTGGTGGTTTTACTGAGGCAGCACTTGTGATAGATGTCTTGTGTCAGAGGCAGACAGACCCTATGATATTCTGTGCTGACTTCACTTTCCACTGCAGGGTCTTGTGATAAGATACATTGCTGTTCCCATACTATACTCTTAACGACATCTCTGTAGAATTTGGTGAGCATTGGTAGGGGGGCTATAGCAGTCCTCAGTTGGTGCAGAGAGTGGAAATGCAGGGTTTGTTTGTTTTTTTTGGCTAGGGTGTTGTGAGACTAGGTAAATTACTGGCAAGTTTCAGTTTGTCACCATCTTCACAGGGGAGCCATGGATGAGCAGTGGAAAGTGATACAAGTTTTCTTATAGCCTACATTCACAATCATGCCAACATTAAGAGCCAGATTATTGAATTGCTATCAGCTCTATCTCCATTCTGTTTGTTGTCTCATCATCTACAATAATAATTTTCACCCTATAGCTGTATAATAATGAGACAGGATGCTGTGAAGTTAACTCGTCAACTCTTTTACTTGTCTCACCAGAAAACTCCCATTGACTTATGGGTATTGTAGTCTTCCATTACACCACCTCTTTTCTTTTCTCTCTCTCTTCCCCCCCCCCCATCTGTCCCTCTGAGTTACATGTTGATCCTGGGATTGAGATGCTGGCCTCTTCTGCCCCTCGGACCTGCTTGATCCATCCTGGTGCCCTGTGTCTGGTCGGAGTTTTATCGCACCACTCCTGTGAAGGACGGCCCCATGAGGACAGTTGAGGGTTATACCTGTTAAAACTGTTAATATTATAGTCAGGCTGTCTGTTGTTGCCCAAATGAGGATGGGTTCCCTTTTGAGTCTGGTTCCTCTCGAGGTTTCTTCCTCATGTCGTCTGAGGGAGTTTTTCCTTGCCACCGTCGCCACAGGCTTGCTCATTGGGGATAGATTAGGGATAAAATTAGCTCATGTTTTAAGTCGTTCAAATTCTGTAAAGCTGCTTTGCGACAATGTTTATTGTTAAAAGTGCTATACAAATAAACTTGATTTGATTTTTAGTAAGCAACAGCTTTATTAAAATCAAATTTCAAAGTCAAAATGATCATATCCTTCTTTTAACACTCAGGATAACCATTGTATCATAACACAATTCTCTTTAACTTTTTTCATTTAAGAACAGAAGCATTATGAAACATTACAATTTCTTTTCTTTATTTTCATAAATCAAGTCTCTCAGGAGCCTTGGACACTCTGCCTGATCTTGTAATGGTTGAATGTTCAGGGGAGTTCCCTGTGGCACTTAGGTGGATTCTGTTTCTCCTTAACATGCCCCTGTAAGTTTCCACCAAGTAAGATCTTGGCATGTTTGCAGTTCCTAGAACAGTTCGAGTGTCTTTCTCTGTGGTGAGCCATACTTTCTGTCCTGAAGTGAACTCTTGGAGTGTTCTGGAACAGTGGTGGAGATTGTAGTGCGCAGCTTGCTTATGTCTCCCTTCCTCATCCTCCCTGCAGAAAGCCTCCAAGTCAGGCCATTTAGGAGCAAGATGACTTGAAGCCTGAGGTAGAGATGTGCAAAGCTTTATCCCCATTAATAACTGCGCTGGTGAGTATCCATGCTCCAATGGCATGACTCTGTATGCTAGTCATGCTCTTGTTTTATCAGTGTCTTCTCTCCACAGGGACTTGACAGTCTGAACTGCACATTCAGCCTTGCCATTTGTCTGTGGGTAGTGAGGACTGCTCATGATGTGTGAAGCTGCTCTTTTTTGCAAATGTTCTGAATGTCTCTGAAGAGAACTGTGGCCCATTGTCCAATACCACAGTCTCTGGGTACCCATGATGTGCAAAAGCCTCTTTCACAGCATGAACAGTAGCCTCAGTGGATGTGACCCTGAGTTCTGCTACCTCTATGTACCATGAGAAGTAGTCGATGATGAGCAGGAAAGTCTTTTTTGCCCACTTGAACAGGTCTATTTCTACCCTTTGCCACAACCTGCTGGGGACTGTGGACTGGATGAAAGGTTCTCTGTACTGTGTTTTATGTCTCTGACACATTTCACATCTGTCTACTGTCTCTCTAATTTGTACAGAAATATCTGGCCACCATACAGGTGCTTGGGCTCTGGCATGGCATTTGGAGATCCCTTGGTGACCTTCATGGAGTTTTTTTCATCATCTCCCCTCTTAGTGCCTGAGGTATGACAATTCTTTCCCCTTTCATTAGAATGTCTCCTACAAGATACAGCTCCGCTCTGACTTGCCAGTGGGGTGAAATCTCTGTCCCCTGTCTGTATCTCTCTGGCCATTCAGTTCAACAGTAGCATGCCACTGTTTTGCATTCTTATCTAATTTCTGTGCTTGTTTTATTACTGTCAACCTTGTATCTGTAGCCAGGTGCGAAAACACAACAGCATCCACAAACACCTGGATCTCTATTTCAAGCTGTAGGTCATCAAAGGATGGAGTGTCACTCAGTGGAGCTCTGGACAAGGTGTTGGCACTGATGAGGTTTTTGCATGGCACATGAACTACATCATAATCATATCTCAGGAGTCTCAGGTGGAACCTTAGAGCTATAGGTGGGAGGTTATCTAAACCCTCTAGTGCTCAACAGAGGGACCAGGGGTTTATAGTCAGTCTGTAGAGTGACATGGAGTCCTTGCAGGTAAGAGGTTAGTCTCTCACACACCTATGTTACTGCTAGTGCCTCTTTTTAATCCATGTACAGCACTTCTCTGTGTCTGTCAGTCCTTTTGATATATATGTGACTGGCTGCCAAATATTATCTGCCTGTTTCTGTGTGAGAACAGCACTTATTCCATATGGTGATGCATCAGCTGCTGCCTTTATCTCTGCTGAGTTTGAATACTGAGTAAGCGCCTTTGGTGAACTCCGTCCTCTTTTCAGCTTTTCAAAAGCAGTCTGTTGCAGTTCTCCCCAAATCCACTCTGTTAGGACTAGGACTGTTTTGGCCTCGAGAGGCCGCTGTTATTTCCTTTTCATGTCGTGTTCATTTTGGCCTCTAGAGGCCGCCACTGTTCCTGTGTTTTGAGTTTGTGTTAATTGCCTAATTATCTTCACCTGTGTCCTTAATTAGTTTGTCTATTTATACCCCTGAGTTCAGTCCTCTTGTCACGGAGTCTTTGTGCTGTTATGTTTATCTCCAGTTTCCTTTGTACTGTGTTTTTTGATCTTCTTAGCTTTTGTATTTTTGCACTTTGCTTTTCTTTTGGATTATACTCTTTGGTTTTTTTTTTGTCTTTTGTTTTGCCCTGTATATAGTGTATATAGTTTAAATAAACCTTTTGATTCTTTTTCTACTTCCGCCTCACGCCTCTGCATTTGAGTCATCCCCCTGGTGGCCTAGTGTGGGTTTGCTGGATTATCACACCAACGAACCAGGTTCGAATCCCAGCAAAACCCTAACAGAAAGACTCCGTCATGACCGACTCAGCAGAGGCTGCTTCAACTGTCTACCCAGCCAACCTTCAGGGAATTATGGCAGCTTTGACACGCTTCGGAGCGACCATGGACGCTCATGGACGTACGCTCACCAGCCAACGTGAGGCCCTTGCTCGCCACGAGGAACTGCTTCAGCAAATTGGGAAAACCCTGGCACAGCTGACATCTCTGCCTGCATCTCCTGCTCCTGATCCAGTTCCTGCTCCTGATCCAGCTCCCACTCCTGCTCCAGTGCCTCCTGCAATGCTGCCTTCTTCACCTCGCGAACCCAGCCTTCCTGCACCACAGAGGTATGACGGCAAGCACAGTGAGTGCCGAGAGTTCCTTACCCAGTGTCAACTCACCTTTGAGCTTCAGCCTACCACCTACACTACGGATCGCCGCAAGATTGCCTTTGTGATCACCTTATTAGCTGGTAAGGCGCGAGCCTGGGCTACTGCTATCTGGCAAAGACAGGGACCTGAGTGCTTTGATTTCCAGCTGTTTTCTGAAGAGATGCTTCGGGTCTTCGATCAGGCAGACATCAGTACCGACGCAGCCCGAAAGCTCATGTCCATCCGGCAAGGAGGAAGCGTCGCAGATTACGCCATCTCGTTCCGAACACTCGCAGCAGTAAGTGGATGGAACGAGACTGCCCTGGTGTCAGCCTTCCACCATGGTCTGTCTGACCCCATCAAGGACGGTCTGGCCTCTATTGGATGCCCAAGTGACCTCGAAACCCTCATCTCACATGCTATTCGTCTGGACAACAGGATGAGAGAACGCCACCAAGCCTTGAGCCCCCCCAGCCTCCCTACCTCTACCTGGAGACCGTCTACCTCCTTCAGTGACTGTCCAGAACCCATGCAAGTGGGTCGTACTCGCCTCTCCGCATCTGAGAGGGAGCGCAGAAGGAGGGACAAGTGCTGCATCTACTGTGGCAAGCCTGGTCACTTCCGAGCATCATGTCCCGAACTCTTGGGAAAAGGACCGCCCCGTCCAGCCGAGGGAGGGTTGTGACGGGGCCTACCCTCTCTCCCGGACTCCCTGGCCAAGGAATCTACATCCCGGTCTCCATCTCCTGGGGTGAGTCTGTCCACTCTTGTCAAGCTTTGATAGACTCAGGGGCGGCTGGGAACTTTATGGATATTCACTTCGCCCAAAGCATCAATATTCCGACTGCACCTCTTGAAGTCCCACTGTCTGTGTCTGCCCTCGATGGCCAAGCGTTAGGTGATGGAAGAGTCACCCAAGTTACTTCTCCAGTTTTCCTCCAGTCTCAAGGTCACAAGGAAGAAATATCCCTGCACCTGATTCCTTCACCTGAGTTCCCAGTTATTCTAGGCCTTCCTTGGCTTACTCGCCACAACCCTCGCATAGACTGGGTAACAAGCCAGGTTGTGGAATGGGGCCCTGCATGCCATGCCTCTTGTCTGCTCTCTAGCTCTCCTGTGTCTCCTGCCGAGCCCCCTGATCTCACCGAGTTATCTCAAGTTCCCACAGAGTACTGGGATCTCAAGGAGGTATTCAGCAAGAGCAGGGCCGCCGTTCTTCCTCCGCACCGGGCCTACGACTGTGCCATCGACTTGCTCCCTGGGACTACCCCTCCTCGTGGCAGACTGTTTTCACTCTCTCAGCCAGAACGCAAGGCCATGGAGGAATACCTCAAAGATGCCTTGGTCTCTGGGTTTATTCGACCCTCCACTTCACCTGCTGGAGCCGGCTTCTTCTTTGTCGGCAAGAAGGATGGGGGGCTCCGACCATGTATTGATTACAGGGGCCTGAATAAGATCACTGTGCGCAACCGATATCCCCTTCCGCTGATGTCCACAGCTTTCGACCTGCTCCAAGGCGCCACCGTCTTCACCAAGTTGGACCTACGGAATGCATACCACCTCATCCGTATCCGACAGGGAGACGAGTGGAAGACTGCCTTTAACACCCCGTCTGGGCACTACGAATACCAGGTGATGCCCTTCGGACTCACCAACGCACCAGCTGTTTTTCAGGCCCTAATCAACGACGTCTTAAGGGACATGATTAACCTATACATTTTTGTCTACCTCGACGACATCCTTATCTTTTCCAAGACCGTGCAGGAGCACCGCCACCATGTCCGCCAGGTTCTCCAGAGGCTGCTACAGAACAATCTGTTCGCCAAGGCCCAGAAATGCGAATTTCATGTTCCCGAGGTCTCCTTTCTGGGATTTATTGTACGGACAGGCCAACTCCAAATGGACCCTGCCAAGACCCTGGCCGTCCGGGATTGGCCTACTCCCAAGTCCGTTAAGGAGGTTCAGCGGTTCTTAGGATTCGCTAACTTCTACCGCAAGTTCATCAGGAACTTCAGTTCTGTGGCAGCACCCATGTCAGACCTCACCAAAGGGACAGGTGGATCTTATGGCTGGTCTCCTCAGGCAGAAAAGGCGTTCAAAGACCTCAAGGACCGCTTCTGCACGGCACCCATTCTGGTTCTCCCGGACACCTCCCAACCATTCATCGTGGAGGTGGACGCCTCGGACAGTGGTGTCGGCGCGGTGCTCTCTCAACGTTCGGAAGGAAAGCTGCACCCCTGCGCTTACTTCTCCCACCGCCTGAGTCCTGCTGAGTCCCGGTACGATGTGGGGGATCGAGAACTGCTAGCGGTCAAACTGGCCCTTGAGGAGTGGAGGCACTGGCTGGAGGGAGCACAACATCCATTCCTGGTTTGGACTGACCACAAGAACCTGTAGTACCTCCAGCAAGCCAAGAGACTGAACCCTCGACAGGCTAGGTGGGCCCTGTTTTTCAGTCGGTTTGACTTCACCCTCTCATACCGCCCCGGCTCCAAGAACACCAAACCTGACGCACTGTCCAGACTGTTCTCTGCCACTAACAGGGAGAATGAAGTCGGGCCTATTATCCCTGTGTCCCGGATTGTGGCCCCTGTCCGCTGGGGTATTGAGGAGGCTGTCCGACGAGCCCAACGCCAGGACCCCGGTCCTGGGACGGGGCCACCAGGCCTCTTGTACGTCCCACATCAAGCCCGGGCCAAGGTTCTCCAGTGGGGTCACTCTTCCCCTCTCACCGCCCACCCGGGAGCTCGGAGGACCCTGGACTTCCTGAAAAGACGCTTCTGGTGGCCTAACATGGAGAAGGAAGTAAGGTCATTTGTCCTGTCCTGTGAGGTTTGCACCAGAACCAAGAACCCACGACAGCGTCCCCAGGGTCTCCTGCATCCTCTGACCATTCCCCGGCGTCCTTGGTCCCACGTGGCAGTCGACTTTATCACGGGTCTCCCTGAGTCACAAGGTAACACGGTCATTTTGGTCTTAGTTGACAGATTCTCCAAGGCCTGCCGCTTCATACCACTGTGCAAACTCCCCTCTGCTCTTGAAACTGCGAAACTTTTGTTTAATCATGTCTTCCGAGTCTTTGGTCTTCCACAGGACATCGTCTCAGACCGAGGGCCCCAGTTCTCCTCCCGAGTGTGGCACGGGTTCTGCAAGGTCATCGGAGCCACTGCCAGCCTCTCCTCTGGGTTTCACCCACAGTCCAATGGTCAGACGGAGAGGCTCAACCAGGACCTGGAAACCACCCTGCGAGGCCTGGCTATGGATAACCCGACATCGTGGAGCACCTGGCTGCCATGGGCGGAGTACGCCCACAACACCCTGCAGTCATCGGCCACCAAGCTGTCGCCATTCCAGTGCCAATTCGGGTTCCAGCCACCTCTGTTCCCGGACCAGGAGGAGGACGCGGGGGTGCCCTCGGTCAACCAATATGTGAGACGGTGTCGCAAGACCTGGAGCAAGGTCAGGAAGACCCTCATACAGACCTCCAGAACCAACCAGACTCAGGCCAACCGCCATAGAAGACCTGCACACGCTTTCTGCCCTGGGCAGCGTGTTTGGCTGTCCACTAAGGACCTTCCACTGCGGGTGGAGAACCGCAAGCTTGCTCCTCGCTACATTGGCCCCTTCAAGGTGGTGCGCAGGGTGAACCCTGTCTCCTACCGGCTCCAGTTGCCCCGGACTCTGAGGATCAACCCCACTTTCCATGTTTCCCTGTTACGGCCCGTACTGACGTCTACGTATGCCCCTGCCCCTAGGAACCCCCCACCCCCCCGCATCTTCCAGGGGCAGACTGTGTTCACTGTGAATCGCCTGCTTGACTCCCGCCGGGTCCGCGGCGGGTTGCAATATCTGGTGGACTGGGAGGGCTATGGTCCTGAGGAGCGCTGCTGGGTTCCTGCTCGGGATGTCCTTGATAAAGAACTATGTCGGGACTTCCATTCGGCCCATCCGGATCGCCCTGGGAACGTCAGGAGACGCTCCTAGAGGGGGGGGTCCTGTTAGGACTAGGACTGTTTTGGCCTCTAGAGGCCGCTGTTATTTCCTTTTCATGTCGTGTTCATTTTGGCCTCTAGAGGCCGCCACTGTTCCTGTGTTTTGAGTTTGTGTTAATTGCCTAATTATCTTCACCTGTGTCCTTAATTAGTTTGTCTATTTATACCCCTGAGTTCAGTCCTCTTGTCACGGAGTCTTTGTGCTGTTATGTTTATCTCCAGTTTCCTTTGTACTGTGTTTTTTGATCTTCTTAGCTTTTGTATTTTTGCACTTTGCTTTTCTTTTGGATTATACTCTTTGGTTTTTTTTTTTGTCTTTTGTTTTGCCCTGTATATAGTGTATATAGTTTAAATAAACCTTTTGATTCTTTTTCTACTTCCGCCTCACGCCTCTGCATTTGAGTCATCCCCCTGGTGGCCTAGTGGGGGTTTGCTGGATTATCACACCAACGAACCAGGTTCGAATCCCAGCAAAACCCTAACACACTCATTTTTCTCCCATGGTAGGTCTTTTAGTGGCATGTTCATTGTTGCCAACTGTGGCACAAACTTTCCCAGATAGTTTGCCATGCCCATAAGGCATCACACATCACACACGTAGGCTCTGGCATCTGCAGAATTGCTCTCACTTTGTTTGGATCTGGCTCTAATTCCTTGTGCAGATGCCTTGTGACTGACAAACATGATGTGTTTTTTTGCAAACTCACACTTCTCATTAAGTGTAAGTCCTTCCTCCTGCATCTTCTGTAGCACACTGTGTAGTCTTTGGTACTGTTCCTGCCTGTTCTATCCATACACTAACACATCATCTGCATGGCATAAAACCCACTCAAAACTCTCAAACATCTGTGATATCCTTTGAAAATGTTTGGGTGCGGATGCAATGCCAAAAGGCAGGTGGTTAAAAAAAAAATTTCCTGAATGGAGCAATGAAGGTTGTCAAGGGTCATGACTCTGGCATTAAAGGAATTTGCCAAAACCCAGATTGGAGGTCTAATTTTGTGAAAACTTCGGCATCCGACATCATTGCAAGTGTTTGGTCAACAGCCAAAAGAATATGGTGATCTCTTTTCACTGCTGCATTCAATGGTGTGAGATTGATACAGATCCTGAGTTTGTTTTTCATTGGCTTTGGAATAACTACCATCCTGGAATACCAGGCTGTCGGCTCAGTCACTTTTGATATAACGCCCATATTTTCCATTCTCTCCAGCTCTTCATGCACTCTGTCTATCAAAGGTAGAGAAACTCTTTGAGGTGTTGACAGGAACTGTAATAATTATTGGGGATTAAATTGATTTGTACCAGCGTTTACCATCCACAGATGGATGGGCTGGCTGGACGAATTAATCAGATGCTTAGGAAAATGATTTGTAAGTTCCTTCCAAATGGCGCATGGATTTGGGATAAGTAGCTCAAACCTGTATTATTTGCAGTACGAGAGGGCCTGCAAACCTTCATGGAGTTTTCCCCATTTTAATTACTGTATGGGCAAAAGCCTCATGGCATCTTAGATGTCATTCAGGGAGGAGAGACCTTCAGAACAGCAAAAGGGACCTTCAAAACAGCAAAAGCAAAATTCACTACACTCTTGACCTAAGAGCAAAACTCCACACCTTGAGGGAATTAACACAGGAGCATTTGCTACAGACACAAGAACATTGGGAGGAGAGACCTACTTTCTGTGGGAGGACAGAAAGTAGGTTTTAAGTAGTCTCCCACTTTTGAGAGGAGAGACCTACTTTCTCCTGGCCCTATAACAGGGGCTTTCGGCTACATGAGTTTTCACTGGGAGTAAAAATGCTCATTTTATTACACACATCAAGCTCTAAATTACTCACAAAGTGGCAAGGACCCTTTTAGGTCACATAGTCAGAGAAGTAGACAATGATGTCAGGTGAAGTGGTAGAAGCGATGTACTTCAAATATACCATGTTAATCTCCTAAAACTGTATAGCAAGAAGGTTCCCATGTCTCTGGAAATGTTGGTCCCAGAGAGTGAGAAGATGGGACCAGAGGTAAATCCAAAAAGTGCAGCCCGATTCACCCTGGTCCCCTGTGGAAACCACCTCTTCCTATACCACAGGGTATAGGTTGCAAGAGGAAATTTCCAATGTATTTTTGCATCTATCCAGTTGCACAAACCTCATAGAGCACCACATTGAGACTACGTACATCCTGCTCAAATGGTTTAACCTCATAAAGGATACCAACATCACTCTTTGCTATCTGGCATGTCACTCATTTTAAATTTGAAGTGGTCCACAGACTGGGTGCACAGATGCTAGTAGCAGATTACCTCTCCCATCGGGGGGACCCAACTGCAGGCTGGATGGCTCTCCAGCCTGTCGGGTGGTGAGGGTATGTGGGGGCAGCGGGGTCGTTGTTGAGCATCAGCTATGGATGGAGAGGAGGCAGGTCAAACTAGCAGGTAATGCATGATGAATTACATTATACCTGTGTATAATCACCAGCAGTTTATTTGTGTCTTTTGTGTGCTGTCATGGAAACTCTCAAAACTTAAACTCTCCCAAGCAAAAATTATTCAAAGTCAAAGAGGTTGCAGAAAAGTTTAGACTTTTATTAAATCAATTAATGAAAGCTGAGTTTGGTCTGCAGAGTGAACCGACTCAAAATCACAAAGTTCTCATTTTATAATTTAAAAAAAAAAAAAGTGTATACAAATAATCTCATTGGTTAACATGTCACGTCATACCACTTCAACATTTTCTATTGGGCAGTACATCTCACGCTTTTCATATTTTGTATCAACCAAGCTGAATTTTCCAGTATCAATGGTCAATTCAGGAAGAATCAAAGCATATGATAAGAAGTGATACGTCGTGTACAACACAGCATTCAGAGTGTACAATACATGATTCAAAATGACTGGAGTCAAATCAGCTTGAAGATTGATACAGGTTGCAGTGCAAATGAGCGCAACACTCGATAGGATACAGTCGTGGCCTTGGCCAGTCTACCACAACAAAGGATTAAAAAAAATGATGCACATTGCAGCTGTATAATTTGTTGTAACAATACCCGATTCAGAATAACTTGATAAAATGTATTACATTAGCATGCAAAACACTCCAGAATGAACAATTGCTTAATTCAACATGGCCTTGGCTCACTCATTACAACATATGATAATGCTGCAGGCACTGGAATTAGGAATAATACACTTTTCGAATAGGCCTGTGATTTAACAGCAAACAACCTTTCAGTATAAACAATCTCAGTGTCTTTACTGTATTTTACTTATTTACTGTAATTATGATCATTCATAAATCATATTACTTTTAATTGAGTCAACTTCATTTACTCATTACTGAAAATTAACATGACTGGCTTTGAATCAAAATACAATCATCATAGACCACGTTACTGCTTATGTGATTACATCAAGGTGTGTGTGATTACATATGAATCAAAATACAGTCATAATAAACCAAATTATTGTTTATATGATGACATCAAGGCATGTGTGTGTGGTTTCATTTAGGATATAAAATCACTACAGTGCTTGCAAAGAAAAGCCAATAACCAGAGAGACAGAGAGAGAGAAAGCTGAGCAGAACAGAGTTTTGTGTGTGTGTGTGAGCATGTGCTGAGCTTAATGAAACTGTTGAACAGTGAAAGTGAGAAAACAAAGCTCACCTTTGAGTTGTTGCAAGCCTGCCTCCTCATTTCCCAAGAACCATGACGTGTCAGGACAAACAGACGAGGACCCAAGAGCACAAGTTAAATGTTGAATTTATTGATAGCAGGGGAAAGGGAGGATGTGCGTGTGAAGTTCAGTGGCAGGAAGACTGAGGTCTCCCATCCAAGTACTAACCAGGCCTGACCCTGCTTAGCTTCTAAGAAGAAGAGACAGGATCAGGTGTTGTCCAAGTAGTTTGGCTGCAAGCTGACAGCCCTTGGTGTTCAGGCGGTCTCCCAGCGAACAGGCTCTCAGCAGGCAGACAGGACAGCACGACAGACAGGAGTTTGGGAACAGGCTGAAACACAGAGTCACAGGTCAGGTAGCGAGAATGGAGACAGAAATGCAGGGTCAGCTTACCAGGGCTGAAGAGTTGACGGAGTCGATGCCTTTTATCTCATTTTATTATTTTATTTCTACTATTGTTTAATTCTTATTAATTTTCTTCCCCATTGATTTTATGTAATTTTATTTTCAATTGTTTACTGTTTTGCTTTTACTTCTGTAAAGCACATTGAACTGCCACGGTGTATGAAATGTGCTATATAAATAAACTTGCCTTGCCTTGAAAGACGATCTGACACTGAAGCTTGGGAGGACTGCAGTTTAAATACACACAGGGAAGGGAGCAGGTGATAGGCAACAGCCAATGACAGCCACTGAAAGTCAAATGAGAGTTAATGATGGTAATTGACAGCAGGTGAGCCTGATGGGGAAGGAGCATGCGGGCGTGGCAGGTAGTACTGAGTGGAGAGGAGTGGAATGTAAACTGAGGAGAGGAAAACCACAGGTAGGACCATGACAGAACCCCCCCTCAAGGGACGGCTCCAGAAGTCCCTAGACACAGATCCACCAAGACGGGCGGGAGGAGGAGGAATACTGGTGGAGGGTCAGAATTCCTCTGACCGGTCAGTGTCCATAGCCTCTGCACCATCTTCACTGTTGGAAGACTCGTCATCCAAAGGCCCCCGCCCAGGATACGGTTCAGTGTCAGACTCGGACACTGGAGCAGGGTCCGGAAGTGGATCCGCCCGGTGAGAACCCCTACGTTGACCCCGTCGGATGGAGGGCTGGTCAGGGTGTAGGCGATGGAAGTCGGCGATGAGGGCCGGATCCAAAATTCTTCCAGCGGGGACCCATGCCCTCTCCTCAGGACCATAACCCTCCCAGTCTACCAAGTATTGGATGCCCCTACCCCTCCGTCGAGAGCGGAGCAGTCGCCGGACTGTGTATACAGGTCCACCATCAATGAAGCATGGGGGAGGGGGCGGCGGTGTTACCGGGACCAGGGGGCTCTCGTGCACCGGTTTGAGTTTGGAGACATGGAAGGTGGGATGTATCTTCATGGTCTTGGGCAGCAGCAGCTGAACTGCCGTTGGACTGATGACCTTCTGTATGGGAAAGGGTCCGATGTAGCGAGGCGCCAATTTGCGTGACTCCACCCGCAGTGGTAGGTCTCGAGCCGACAACCATACCTTCTGGGCGACATGGTAAACAGGTGCAGGGGTCCTCCGCCGGTTAGCCCCAATAGCATAGCTGGTACTGGACTTCAGGATTGCGGTGCGGGCCTGGGCCCATGTGCAGCGGCAGAAGTAGGCAAGAGCAGACGGGCAGGTGGCATCTCCCTCCTGGCTGGCAAACAGAGGTGGTTGATAACCATACACACACTGGAAGGGGGAGAGTCTGGTGGCAGAACTGGTGAGGGAGTTGTGGGCATATTCCACCCAGAGCAGATGTTGAGCCCAGGCGTGGGGGTTGTGTGAAGCCACACACCTAAGTGCCTTCTCCAGTTCTTGGTTCATGCGCTCTGTTTGGCTAATTTGACTGTGGGTGAAACCCAGATGACAGACTGGCAGTGGCCCCGAGGAGGTGGCAGAATTCTTTCCAGAAACTGGCGGAGAACTGCAGTCCCCGGTCAGACACGATATCCCTGGGCAGGCCGTGGACTCGAAAGACATGTTCTAAGACGACCCAGGCAGTCTCCTTTGCAGTTGGCAGTTTTGAGAGAGGCATGTAGGTATCATGCCGCCATCTTGTGTCAGAACTACAATTCCCAGTCCACTTCCGTGTGACCTACGTCACGCGTGGGCGGGATCATCTACGTCATCATACAAGGAAACATAAAACAATGGGACAACGCTTCCATCTTGGTCTCTCACGTCTGGCTCCCGATGAATCTGGACGTATAAAGAGGCGCTCTCCAACCCGAAGACGTCTTCTTTCTTGCAAGATCCATCACTCAGCGCGATTTTCTTTCTTACCCTTGGCAAAGGTAAACTCTAGAGTCGCGCGATCTTTAAACTCAACCTGAGTTATAACCGGTTTACTTGCATTAGAAGTGACGTCACGACTGCAGCCCAGGCAGTTAAAAGTTAAGAAGCGATTGAATCCTTTTTAACTCAAAAGCGCTGTGCATCTTATTCTGATCAGAGACTTTTCCTCACGAACGCTGAGGTTCGGACCAAGAATCCTCTGCTTTCCATGGGAACCACCCAAGTGCTCCGCTGGACCCGAAAGTTTCTACGCCTCCATCACGAGCGGCTCACGTGCTCCCATGGCGAGGCCCGAGACTACACCGGCGAATAGTTCTTCATATCTTGCTAAAGGCAGGATTAAGTAAGATTTTGGCATTTGGGCATAATTAGGATAGTCTTAGGAATTTGCTTTTATTTGAAATAGTGTGAATTTAAACCCAGGTTTATGTTACACTGTTAGACACGCAGCGTGTTGATTTATTTTGTTCTGTGTTCTCTCAATTGTTTAATAGATAGGCTGCGCATGCTTCTCTCTTTTATTCTTACTAACATTATAATTTCATTATTATACATCTTGATGTCATTAAGATTTCAGTGGATTCAGTATGGTTATGAGCTAGTGGGTTAGCTACAGCTTCCCTTTTGTCTGCTTAGCAACACAAAGCTAATCAAGGCCTACCATGTGCTCAGCAGGCCATCAGGCCTGATAAACCACACCTCAGCTAGAAATCCACAAGTTAGCTTTTAGTTAGCTACGGCTAATACCCTTGTCTTTAGCAACACGTGCTCAGTAGGCCTCACCAGGCCTAACAAACACACTTTAGCTAGGCCATAGGGCCTTTAGCAAATTCACACTAGCAACACAAGGCTAAACACAGAGCTAATCCTTTGTTCTGTTTAGATAACATTCTTTTGTTTAGCTACCAACAAGCTAGGCCTCCACCACGTGTAGTTAGCTACACGTGGCTAAACACATGGTCAAGTCCTACACACACACACACGCCTCACTGCTTGTATATATTGATTTATTATTTTTATCTTTTTATCTTTGTATAATAAAGTCATTTATTAAACAAACTGTGTTTATTTGTGAACAACAATATCTGAAGTCCCCAATCTTCTCAAAGAATTCAAAAAGGGTGCAAGTTATGTAATATGGTAAGTGATCGTAATAATTTGGAAATATACCATAATTTAGCTGTTTGGTAATTTATTATTAAGCACCAGGATTAATGGTATGATTCACTAAATGATTCATTGAACGATTCCCTAAATGATTCACTGAACGATTCACTAAACGATTCATTGAATGATTCACTAAATGATTCACTAAACGATTCATTGAACGATTCACTTCAAATGAGTGATTCTATGGTATGATTCAATTCAAATGAGTCAAAGTAAACGATTCAATGGGATTGATTCATTTTAATTATTAACCTTCAAAATTTAATGAGACTGATTTAACGAGATTGATCACTTAATATCAATAATTAACTGATTGCACCCACAGTTAAATTGGTGCCCCGTGTGAGGCAGATCGGTTTGTTGACTTCTGGAATATTGTTCAACAACAAATAAACTCAGTTTAATTCAGCAACTGCTAAGGTATATCCCTAGGTGTGTTAAAACGGTTAACACTAGTGTGATAACCATATCACCAATACTCATAACCTATTCAACTTAGGATAAGAGAGCCTTTCCAAACAAACCTTATTAATTAATTACATAGTTAATTAATAATGATTAAATTAATAATTAACTTGATTAATTATCTAGTATCCAGCCTAAGTAAATTGGCATCCCCTCGCGTCTCAGAAATGGAAGACAACGCTCAAGACGTGTCTCTCCTTGAGGTCATTGCAGACCTCATTCACTGCTCTGCTTCCGAAAAGGCAAACATTAAGTGCATGAGTGAGAGTGAATGCCAAAACAACATAGACAATTCAAACAAACATATGAGAGATCCAAAAAGAACAACTATTAGTGTCCAAGCGGCACTAGGTAAGCTATTCCTATCATACTTCCAAAATGCTGATTCAGAAATCAGATGCCTTCGCGGAGAGGTTGAAAGGCTGACCACCAGCAACGCCAAGCTGACAGCCGATAATAATGATTTACATAGGGAGTGTGAGCTCTTGAAGACCTCCCTTGATGATTGCACCAAACGGCTAGAGAAAGCCGAAATGGTTGCTAAGAGGGCTGCCCAGGAGCAGACCCCCCAAGAGCAGCGCGAGGGGCGTGAAAGACCCCCAACAATGCGCCAAAGCTCAGAGCGGGAAGAGGCGTCCGAACCGGACACCGTAAATGATCTGGTCGAGAACCAGACATCCTGCCAAACTCCATCAACTCGCTACACGACTCCGTCGTCGTCGTCTAGCCAGGATGGAGCCGCCCTGCGCTCATCCCGAGCCCAGGCCCGTAGCACACCTAGGTCAGTGCGCTTCAGTCTCCCTGATCCATCTTCAGATGAATCAGACCACGAATCTAGTGCGAAACGGGAACAACACCAGAGTAGCTTAGATAGTGAGTGCTCAGAAGAGCCAAGAAGGTCGCACAAGGACGTGCACCAAACCCTTCGCTTACGGCAAATTGACCTACTTGCCAAAGATGTCGAACAATTCGATCCCGACAATCAAAGAACTAACGTAAACTCTTATTTACGAGGAATTGACCGATGCCTGATGGACCTGCCGAACGCCACAACACGTGAAAAACTTAGACTAATCTGGAAGACCTCCAGTAGTAGCGTTCGTGCCTTTTTAGAGACACTACCCCCAAACATTCGCGATAGTTATTCGAAACTTCGCAATTACATGAGGGAAGAATATGCGCCATACACGGACGAAACCTCCGCGATATTGTGTGCATTACAAGTCAAACAAAAACGGTCTGAGGCGCCTCGTGACTATTACAGACGGCTACGTACTGCCTATTTCCAAGGTAGTAGCGCACCAGGGTTGGAAGAAGATAGAGGTTTCATATCTCTCTTCTTACATAACCTCCACCCAAGCGTGCGGACCCATGTCACACTGACGTGTCGACAAGGTCGCTATTCGATGAGGGAAATTAGGCGACTAGCCCAAATGACCTGGGAGACCATTGTCAAAACCGCAAATGGAAACGATGATGACCCCAGAGTCCTTAGGCTCCAGGATGCAAATGGGCCCCCGCTAACCTTAGGAGGCGACGCTCCGAAAGGGGGACCTACCTGGAAAAATTCCGGTCCAGCCCGATCCTTGCTGAGCCATCACAAGGGTGAGTGGAAAGATCGACAAGGTAAGGCCAGGAGGGACCGAGGGCGAGTCCACAGTGACTATGGCAATCGCCCATCAAATGAAAAGGGTCGTAGGGAACAAAACGGTTGGCAGCAAAACCGTCATCCCCGCTCTGACCAGAAACGGCAGAAGCGTTCCGACCGTAGCTCTAAACGCAAGGGTAGAGACGACCAACACAGTGACTCAGACCAACCTGGTGAGTTCCACTCAGAGCTGGACTCTTTAAAAGCCCAGTTGGCTGAGATTAAAGAACTGTTACAGGAGACGTCAGACCCCTCAACAGAGAAAACAAAAGAGCCCAAGAAAAATGGCAAAAGACCATTCACTGGCATGACTAGGCCAGGAACCACAGGTATATCTCGTGAAAGGGGGAGGAGATCCCTCTGAAACAGCAGGCGAGGGTCAGGATGTAGGGCCCCCCTGGTGGCGAAGGCAAACACACACGACGCACCTCTCATGTGCGCTAAAGTCTTCATCACCATCTCTCAGACACACGGCTCTCACAAGGCGACCCAATCCCAACCAAGCCCTGCGACATAAACTTAGTCAACTTCACACAAAACAAAACCCCACAGTCGTTGGATCCCACAAAATATGCACAAAACTATTGCGACGAGATTAGTGCGAACACTGATCAACCAAGCGCCACGCGAGATCAAATTTCTGATTAACTTCAGTTCATGTCTTGGCACACCGAGTCCGGTGTCGAAACACCCGACATCGCGACTCCCCCTAGTGGCAAAAATCTCCCTCTATCCATCGACTCAGACACAGACACCCATTTCACTGCTGGTGTAATGGCTGCGCTGTGGAACATGTTAGGCGTCGAGGTGAAATTCCATATCGCGTACCACCCTCAATTTTCTGGTCAGGCTGAACGAGCCATTCAAACCGTTGTGAACATGCTGCGAAAGTATATCACAAACCATGGTAAAATTTGGGACGTGAAACTTCCCTTGGTGCTAAGGGCCATTTGGTCCACCCCTCATTGCGCCACTGAAGTCACACCCTTTGGGTGATGACTGGGCGAGAGTTGGTTCTTCCCCCGCATCTCCTATACAAACCAGAGGCCATGAGCGTCGCGATTGCATACACCGCACGTCAACATGTCGCCGACCTACAACGCCACCTACAGTCAACCTTTACAGGTGCCCAAAAGAATCTCGATTCGAGAGTAGAAGGACACAAAGCCTACTAGGCCCGAATCTCAGAGAAGTTCCTACCACCCTGGTCGAGACCTTTCGATCGTGGGAAAACCGTTCCCCGTCACGTA
Organism: Neoarius graeffei; assembly: GCF_027579695.1. Taxonomy (NCBI): domain Eukaryota; kingdom Metazoa; phylum Chordata; class Actinopteri; order Siluriformes; family Ariidae; genus Neoarius; species Neoarius graeffei. Next base: position 26,594,901 of record NC_083580.1, on the reverse strand, counting down.
TCACATTAGGACATCTAGGCCTGATCAAACGCTTTCATATCGATTTCCATGATAATCGAATCAAACCTTTTGAACAGTCCTCACTCCAAAAGGGGGTGGATGACAGCTAGGCCCATCATGTCCACCTAGCTTGTACGCATCACTCAACCATAAGTGTACACTAACATTCCCGGTCAGACTTCACCAACCCAATGAAGTAATAACCCTTCAGTACAACATGGTAGATAAAATACTAAAATCTGCTATTATTACTAGTGTGTATTCATCGCAAATACACCTGGCATATAGTCTTGGCAGTGCTATCCTCACTTTTGTGAATCCACAAAACTTAGAGATGTGCACCTTCACGAAAGACATCCACTGGGTCTGCCCAGGCAACCCATACATAACACTACACACCTAGCTAGATAAGATGGTCTGTGTCCCCGACAGCTAGCCGCAGTAGCGCACGCTTTCTAGCCAGACCCCCCACTGCTATCACCTTCCCAGAAGATTAGGTTTGCCAACCCAAACACTAATACTTCTTTCCTTCCTTCATTTCTTCTCTTTTCTTGTTTTTTTTATGCATAAGAAATTGAACACTACATGTTTCATGTTCCATGTTTAATTTTTTTGATGTGGTTTTGATCTAGTTAGTTAGATAGTGATTATATGCCCAAAATGCCCATAGTAATTGTATTATGCCCAAAATGCCTCTGTCTCCAACTGTCTTACTGGAACTCACAAGTTTACAGTCTTCACAGGACACCATGGACTGCACAGGACAAGTCTACCTCAAGGACTATGGACACGGCGATGATACGATACGGTGCTCTCAGTGCTACGACTCCGTCATACCCCTGAGACCAAAAGGGGGACTGTAGGTATCATGCCGCCATCTTGTGTCAGAACTACAATTCCCAGTCCACTTCCGTGTGACCTACGTCACGCGTGGGCGGGATCATCTACGTCATCATACAAGGAAACATAAAACAATGGGACAACGCTTCCATCTTGGTCTCTCACGTCTGGCTCCCGATGAATCTGGACGTATAAAGAGGCGCTCTCCAACCCGAAGACGTCTTCTTTCTTGCAAGATCCATCACTCAGCGCGATTTTCTTTCTTACCCTTGGCAAAGGTAAACTCTAGAGTCGCGCGATCTTTAAACTCAACCTGAGTTATAACCGGTTTACTTGCATTAGAAGTGACGTCACGACTGCAGCCCAGGCAGTTAAAAGTTAAGAAGCGATTGAATCCTTTTTAACTCAAAAGCGCTGTGCATCTTATTCTGATCAGAGACTTTTCCTCACGAATGCTGAGGTTCGGACCAAGAATCCTCTGCTTTCCACGGGAACCACCCAAGTGCTCCGCTGGACCCGAAAGTTTCTACGCCTCCATCACGAGCGGCTCACGTGCTCCCACGGCGAGGCCCGAGACTACACCGGCGAATAGTTCTTCATATCTTGCTAAAGGCAGGATTAAGTAAGATTTTGGCATTTGGGCATAATTAGGATAGTCTTAGGAATTTGCTTTTATTTGAAATAGTGTGAATTTAAACCCAGGTTTATGTTACACTGTTAGACACGCAGCGTGTTGATTTATTTTGTTCTGTGTTCTCTCAATTGTTTAATAGATAGGCTGCGCATGCTTCTCTCTTTTATTCTTACTAACATTATAATTTCATTATTATACATCTTGATGTCATTAAGATTTCAGTGGATTCAGTATGGTTATGAGCTAGTGGGTTAGCTACAGCTTCCCTTTTGTCTGCTTAGCAACACAAAGCTAATCAAGGCCTACCATGTGCTCAGCAGGCCATCAGGCCTGATAAACCACACCTCAGCTAGAAATCCACAAGTTAGCTTTTAGTTAGCTACGGCTAATACCCTTGTCTTTAGCAACACATGCTCAGTAGGCCTCACCAGGCCTAACAAACACACTTTAGCTAGGCCATAGGGCCTTTAGCAAACTCACACTAGCAACACAAGGCTAAACACAGAGCTAATCCTTTGTTCTGTTTAGATAACATTCTTTTGTTTAGCTACCAACAAGCTAGGCCTCCACCACGTGTAGTTAGCTACACGTGGCTAAACACATGGTCAAGTCCTACACACACACACACACACACACGCCTCACTGCTTGTATATATTGATTTATTATTTTTATCTTTTTATCTTTGTATAATAAAGTCATTTATTAAACAAACTGTGTTTATTTGTGAACAACAATATCTGAAGTCCCCAATCTTCTCAAAGAATTCAAAAAGGGTGCAAGTTATGTAATATGGTAAGTGATCGTAATAATTTGGAAATATACCATAATTTAGCTGTTTGGTAATTTATTATTAAGCACCAGGATTAATGGTATGATTCACTAAATGATTCATTGAACGATTCCCTAAATGATTCACTGAACGATTCACTAAACGATTCATTGAATGATTCACTAAATGATTCACTAAACGATTCATTGAACGATTCACTTCAAATGAGTGATTCTATGGTATGATTCAATTCAAATGAGTCAAAGTAAACGATTCAATGGGATTGATTCATTTTAATTATTAACCTTCAAAATTTAATGAGACTGATTTAACGAGATTGATCACTTAATATCAATAATTAACTGATTGCACCCACAGGCACAAAGTGGGTCATCTTACTGAAGCAGTCCACAATGGTGAGGATGACCGTATTACCTTCCGACAGAGGAAGACCAGTAACAAAATCGAGGGAGACATGGGACCAGGGATGCATGGGTACTGGCAGGGGCTGGAGTAACCCGGCTGGGGGCTGACTGAGGGATTTGTGCTGGTTGCAAGTGGGGCAGGCTCTCACAAAATCATGGATGTCCTTCCTCATCAACGGCCACCAGAACCGCTGAGACAGCAGATGGAGGGTGCGTGTGACCCCGGGGTGACAGGCCAGGTGGGAGTCATGTCCCCATTGAATGACCTGAGACCTCAGACCGGCTGGGACATAGAGACAGTTGGAGGGGCAAGCGCTGGGGCTTGGCTGGTCCCTGATGGCTTCTCGAACCTGCTCCTCGATGTCCCAGGTCAGGGCAGCAACAACACAGGGGCTTGGGAGGATGGGTGTTGATTCCTCCTTGGATGCCTCATCCTTCTGAAACATCCAGGAGAGTGCATCGGGCTTGATGTTGCGGGAGCCAGGATGGTAGGAAAGGACAAAGTTGAATCGGGTGAAGAATAATGACCACCGGCGCTGGCGGGAGTTTAGCCTCCTGGCTGTCCGGATATACTCCAGGTTTTTGTGGTCAGTCCAGACCACAAACGGAACCTTAGACCCCTCCAACCAGTGGCGCCACTCCTCGAGGGCGAGCTTGACAGCCAGTAGCTCGCGGTTGCCGATGTCATAGTTGCTTTCTGCTGGGGTCAGTCTTCGGGAGTAGAAGGCACAGGGGTGCATCTTGCCATCCTCTGCTGCTCGCTGGGAAAGCACAGCCCCGACTCCCACATCCGAAGCATCTACCTCCACCACAAACTGCCGCTCGACGTCAGGCATCCAGAGGATGGGAGCTGAAGTGAAACGGGCCTTGAGGGTTTCAAAGGCTTTGTCAGCTGCTGCAGTCCATTGGAAAGGCTGTTTGGTGCTGGTCAGTGCAGTGAGTGGGGCTGCCACGGTGCTGTAGCCCCGGATGAATCTTCTATAAAAGTTGGCAAACCCCAGGAACTGCTGCAGTTTCTTACGGCTCTCTGGAACCGGCCACGACGTCACTGCCGACACCTTCACAGGGTCCATTTGAATGCTGCCCTCGGTCACCACATATCCCAGGAACGAGACAGACTGAGCGTGGAACTCACACTTCTCTGCTTTCATGAACAGCGAGTTTTCAAGCAGGAGGCACAGGACCAACTGGACATGGTGGGTGTGTTCAGACAGGGTTTTTGAGAAGATCAAAATATCGTCCAAGTAAACGAAAACAAACTTATTGAGCATGTCTCTGAGGATGTCGTTTACCAGCAGAGGTGGAAAAACTGGATTGACAAAGTAAAAGTCCTGCTTAGGTTTTCCTTCTGCCTGTGCTCTCAACACAGATGATTTCACCAATTAGCTCATCAACCTGGCTTAGGGGATGTGGTAATTAGGATCAGCTGGTTCATTGAATTGGCTGGAGCAAAAATGTGGCAGGGTTTTTACTTTCTGCACCCGGGTTTTTCCACCTCTGTTTACCAGCACCTGGAACACTGCTGGGGCATTGGTGAGACCGAATGGCATGACAAGATATTCATAAAGTCCCGTCGGGGTGTTGAACGCAGTCTTCCACTCGTCGCCTTCTCTCACTCGCACCAGATGGTAAGCATTCCGAAGATCTAGCTTGGTGAACACTGTGGCCCCTTGCAGCAGTTCACAGGCGGAGGAGAGTAGTGGCAGAGGGTAGCGGTTCTTAACCGTAATGTCGTTCAAGCCCCGGTAATCTATGCATGGGCGAAGAGAACCATCCTTCTTTCGCACGAAGAAGAATCCAGCGCTGGCAGGAAAGGACGATGGACGGATTATGCCAGCAGCCAGAGAGTCGTTTATGTAGTCCTCCATGGCCTTTCTTTCCGGGGCTGATAGGGAGTAGAGACGGCCCTTCGGGGGTGCAGTGCCTGGCAGGAGGTCGATGGCGCAGTCGTATGGTCGGTGTGGGGGCAAAGACGTGGCCTTGGACTTGTTGAACACCTCTCAGGTTGTGATAGCAGACAGGAACCTTGGATATGTCGGGGGTGGAGCTGGTGGTCTCCTGGTTGGTTGGCAGGACGGCTCCCTTTAAGCAGGTCTGATGGCAGCCCCTTCCCCACTCTCGTATTGTGCCAGTCTCCCAGTCAAGTTGGGGGTTGTGTTGACGGAGCCACAGGTAGCCTAGGATGAGTGGTTGGCCGGGTGAGTGTAGGAGGTGGAACTGGATGGACTCCTGGTGATTTCCTGACAGCAGCATAGTCACGGGGGCTGTGATGTGTGTCACTGTGCTGAGACGATGTCCACGCAGCGCTCGTACAGGAACAGGTGAAGTGAGATGGTGACGGTCCACACCCAGCTGCCGTGCGAACTCTGTATCCATGATGTTTGCTTCGGCTCCAGAGTCCACCAGGGCGGCCAGGGCACAAGTGGTGTTGGGAAACTAAAGGCGGAGCTGAAGCAGGGGTTTTCGGATGGAGGGAGACTGGATATATGTTGAGCTCACCCGGATCTCCCCTATGCCTGGTGAGCTCTGGCTTTTGCCGGGCAGGTGGTGACATGGTGACCTTCCCCACCGCAGTAGAGGCACAGGTTTGAGGTTAGGCGGCACTGTCACTCTTCGGGGGTGAGGGAGGCGCGGTCGATCTCCATGGGCTCAGGCTGATTATGTTGGCTTTGGGGCATGACAGGCGGGAACTGGGCAGCGGAAGACTCACCCAGAGTGCGGGTGGCAGGTTGACTCGAATGGCCGGACCTGGTTTGGGTCACCATTGAAACGTTCCGGATTACCAATCTTTGGTTCCGGGTCACCGGGAGCTAGAGGCTGTGCCGCCAGGACTGGAGCAACTGGATTTCGAGGAGAAGCTATGGCAGAGGGGCTTGGTGGTGCAGATGGAGCTGGAGCGGTGAGTACTTGCAGGACTTGGGTTAGCTGGAGCTGTTGATGGCCAAGCTGGAGCAGAGATGCAATGTCACTGGACATCCAGTTTATGTCTCCCTCTGTGTGTTCTAGTCGCTGCAAGGCGGTCATTTCGGGCTCAATCCCCATGCTGGTCAGATCGTTCTGTCAGGACAAACAGACGAGGACCCAAGAGCGCAAGTTAAATGTTGAATTTATTGATAGCGGGGGGGGGGGGGAAGGGAGTTGGTGCATGTGAAGTTCAGTGGCAGGAAGACTGAGAGGCAGGGATGGCTGGTGGGAGCATCTGAGGTCTCCAAGTACTAACCAGGCCTGGCCCTGCTTAGCTTCTGAGATCAGACAGGACCAGGCATTGTCCAAGTAGTTTGGCTGCAAGCTGACAGCCCTTGGTGTTCAGGCGGTCTCCCAGCGAGCAGGCTCTTAGCAGGCAAACAGGACAGCACGACAGACAGGAGTTTGGGAACAGGCTGAAACACAGAGTCACAGGTCAGGTAGCGAGAATGGAGACAGAAATGCAGGGTCAGGTTACCAGGGCTGAAGAGTTGATGGAGTCGATGCCTTGAAAGACAATCTGACACTGAAGCTTGGGAGGACTGCAGTTTAAATACACACAGGGAAGGGAGCAGGTGATAGGCAACAGCCAATGACAGCCACTGAAAGTCAAATGAGAGTTAATGATGGTAATTGACAGCAGGTGAGCCTGATGGGGAAGGAGCATGCGGGCGTGGCAGGTAATATTGAGTGGAGAGGAGTGGAATGTAAACTGATGAGAGGAAAACCACAGGTAGGACCATGACATGACGGTGTTACACCATATTACCAATTTGAGAGCTTTTCTCAATTTAAATATGTGTGGCCATGCACAAGCAGAGCCATTTAGGCTCTGCAGGTGGGACAGACAAAAAAAAGTGAGCAGGTAATATCAGTTGCAAGATAGGCCAGGCCATCAGGCTTTCTCCTGAATCTCCTGATGGCCAATCTGGGCCTGGGTCTATGTATGTGCTACTGTATTGTGTGCCACATTATGGTACTGGTGAAACATTTTATTCCAAACAAATTATATGGAAGAATTACAAAAAAGCATTGGTGGCTCATCCACAAGGGCAGGTATACTGTATGCTGAACGTACACCATGTACACTATATCAGCCATTCAGTACATTTTAATTTTAAAACTCCTCATCTGTAACTCCATGCGATAAAAATACTGTTGAAATGCTACAAAATCTAGAAAATTTCCATTTTCCAAAATGCAATAAAAACAAAAATCTGTGATTTGTTAATTCACATGAACCTTTATTTAACTGACAAAAGTACAAAGAAAAGATTTTCAATAGTTTCCCTGACCAACTTCATTCATCCATCCATCCATCCATCCATCCATCCATTATCTGTAGCCACTTATCCTGTCCTACAGGGTTGCAGGCAAGCTGGAGCCTATCCCAGCTGACTATGGGCAAGAGGCGGAGTACACCCTGGGCAAGTCGCCAGGTCATCACAGACCAACTTAATTGTATTTTGTAAATATGTTGTTGTTGCTGGCATCTGTCTGTCCTGGGAGGTGATGGTATAGTGCTAGGAGTTGGAAGAGCTATGCAGACCCACTCTAGAGTGAAGGTCTCTTCTGCACTGTCTGCAAACAAGGTTAGATGGTGCTCTATTGACTCTCCAAGGCTCTAAAGCCTGGGCGAAGACTATGGAGAACTTGAGCTGCCCAAACGTCAAGATCCCCCTCTCGGCTTTTCTGGTAGGATCCAAAGAAAAGGGTGAACCAATACAGTTTGGTATTAGTGCAGCTACAGGAGTTGACGGAAGGTGACATGATGTGCCATCCAGCCGTCCTAGGGACTCCACTCCAGATTTCTGTAGGGTTTACTCCCTTAGCCTTCTCTTCTCCCAAAAATAACCACAAGACAGTGGTGCTATTTAATCCATAGCTGGGCCGTAGTTGACCAGTCCCCAGGGTGTATCCATGTAACGGTGGGCCTGCAGGATTAGGTCTTCAGGGAACTACAGTCTTCCCCCACCCGAGCCTCATTAGCATCAGTTAAACAACTGGTGGTCCCAGGATGTGCCGCGAGGAGGTGAGGATGGCTTTGCAGAGCAAGTCAGGGTACTTTTATTACCCTTTTCAGCTCTACTGGCATAATCAAATCAAATCAAGTTTATTTGTACAGCGCTTTTAACAATAAACATTGTCGCAAAGCAGCTTTACAGAATTTGAACGACTTAAAACATGAGCTAATTTTATCCCTAATCTATCCCCAATGAGCAAGCCTGTGGCGACGGTGGCAAGGAAAAACTCCCTCAGACGACATGAGGAAGAAACCTCGAGAGGAACCAGACTCAAAAGGGAACCCATCCTCATTTGGGCAACAACAGACAGCCTGACTATAATATTAACAGTTTTAACAGGTATAACCCTCAACTGTCCTCATGGGGCCCGTCCTTCACAGGAGTGGGGCGATAAAACTCCGACCAGACACAGGGCACCAGGATGGATCAAGCAGGTCCGAGGGGCAGAAGAGGCCAGCATCTCAATCCCAGGATCAACATGTAACTCAGAGGGACAGATGGGGGGGGGGGGGAGAGAGAGAGAGAAAGAAAACACGTTGTTAGGTATGCCTTAAAAATGACAAGTATTAAATCTGTGTGGTAGGCTCTCAGAGACGAGAGTCTTTACATCAGGCATAACACACAATGGCATGTTAATATAGTAAAAAAATATATCATGACCTGCTCTGGCTGGATGCTTGATTGGGTGATGGGAGCACACTCCTCAGCAATGATGAGATGCAGATGGGACCCTTAGGCCTGGCCAAGACAATTCAGTTACATTGCATAGAACCTAGACCAGGTATGGCAGTCTGCACTGTGACATGCTGTGAATGAGGGCTAAGAACTGAAACTGCAGCTACCACTACAGTTGCAACAGGCTGTATAGAAAGCAGCTACGGCTACAGGACATACACGACGCAACACAAACACGTACAGGCATTCCACCATACAATAGCTACACCCTTACATCCCTTTGTAAATATAAACAACATTAAAATTTGATACCTGCAATACACTCAAAAAAAGCTGAGACAGAGATAAAATAAGGCTGAAAAGTTTATAGGATTTTCAAGTAACATCAATTTGGAAAATTCTACAATAAACAGGTTAATTGGTAACAGGTGAGGGTATCATGACTGGGTATAAAAGGAGCATGCAACAAAGGTTCAGTCTTTGCAAGGAAGGATGGGTTGTGACTCACCACTTTGTGCCAAAATTCATGAAAGAATTATTAATAAATTCAAAAAGAACATTTCTCAATGCAAGATTGCAGAGAGTTTAGGTCTTTCAAAATCTACAGTACATAATATTGTGAATTCAGACACATCTCAGTATGTAAAGGGCAAGGTCGGATACCACTGTTGAATGTGTGTGACCTTCGAGCCCTCAGGTGGCACTGCCTAAGAAACCATCATGTTAATATGACAAATACAGTGGTGCTTGAAAGTTTGTGAACCCTTTAGAATTTTCTATATTTCTGCATAAATATGACCTAAAACATCATCAGATTTTCACACAAGTCCTAAAAGTAGATAAAGAGAACCCAGTTAAACAAATGAGACAAAAATATAATACTTGGTCATTTATTTATTGAGGAAAATGATCCAATATTAGATATCCGTGAGTGGCAAAAGTATGTGAACCTCTAGGATTAGCAGTTAATTTGAAGGTGAAATTAGAGTCAGGTGTTTTCAATCAATGGGATGACAATCAGGTGTGAGTGGGCACCCTGTTTTATTTAAAGAACAGGGATCTATCAAAGTCTGATCTTCACAACACATGTTTGTGGAAGTGTATCATGGCATGAACAAAGGAGATTTCTGAGGACCTCAGAAAAAGTGTTGTTGATGCTCATCAGGCTGGAAAAGGTTACAAAACTATCTCTAAAGAGTTTAGACTCCACCAATCCACAGTCAGACAGATTGTGTACAAATGGAGGAAATTCAAAACCATTGTTCGCCTCCCCAGGAGTGGGCAACCAACAAAGATCACTCCAAGAGCAAGGCGTGTAATAGTCAGTGAGGTCACAAAGGACCCCAGGGTAACTTCTAAGCAACTGAAGGCCTCTCTCACATTGGCTAATGTTTATGTTCATGAGTCCACCATCAGGAGAACACTGAACAACAATGGTGTGCATGGCAGGGTTGCAAGGAGAAAGCCACTGCTCTCCAAAAAGAACATTGCTGCTCATCTACAGTTTGCTAAAGATCACGTGGACAAGCCAGAAGGCTATTGAAAAATGTTTTGTGGACAGATGAGACCAAAATAGAACTTTTTGGTTTAAATGAGAAGCATTATGTTTGGAGAAAGGAAAACACTGCATTCCAGCATAAGAACCTTATCCCATCTGCGAAACATGGTGGTGGTAGTATCATGGTTTGGGCCTGTTTTGCTGCATCTGGGCCAGGACGGCTTGTCATCATTGATGGAACAATAAATTCTGAATTATACCAGCGAATTCTAAAGGTAAATGTCAGGACATCTGTCCATGAACTGAATCTCAAGAGAAGGTGGGTCATGCAGCAAGACAACGACCCTAAGCACACAAGTCGTTCTACCAAAGAATGGTTGAAGAAGAATAAAGTTAATGTTTTGGAATGGCCAAGTCAAAGTCCTGACCTTAATCCAATCGAAATGTTGTGGAAGGACCTGAAGCGAGCAGTTCATGTGAGGAAACCCACCAACATCCAAGAGTTGAAGCTGTTTTGTACGGAGAAATGGGCTAAAATTCCTCCAAGCCAGTGTGCAGGACTGATCAACAGTTACTGGAAATGTTTAGTTACAGTTATTGCTGCACAAGGGGGTCACACCAGATACTGAAAGCAAAGGTTCACATACTTTTGCCACTCACAGATATGTAATATTGGATCATTTTCCTCAATAAATAAATGACCAAGGATAATATTTTTGTCTCGTTTGTTTAACTGGGTTCTCTTTATTTACTTTTAGGACTTGTGTGAAAATCTGATGATGTTTTAGGTCATATTTGTGCAGAAATATAGAAAATTCTAAAGGGTTCACAAACTTTCAAGCACCACTGTATACCCACATGGGCTCAAGAGTACTTTGGAAAACTGCTGTCACTTAACACACTCTGCCACTGCATCCAGAAATGCAACCTGAAACTGCATTACACAAGGCTATTCATCAATTCTATGCAGAAACGCCACTGATTTCTCTGGGCCCGAACTCATCTCAGATAGACCGAAAGACAGTGGAAATGTGTGCTGTGGTCAGATGAGTCCACATTTCAGCTTGTTTTTAGGAAAACTGGATTTTGAGTTCTCCATGCCAAAGGTGAACACAACCATCCAGTTTGTTATCAGAGAAAGGTGAAAAAGCCAGCATCTGTGATGATATTGGGGGTGCATCAGTGCCCATGGCATGGGTGAGTTGCATGTGTGTGAAGGTACCACTGACACAGAGGCATATATTGGGATTTTAGAGAGACATACTGTATGTTGCCATCAAGGTGATGCCTCTTCCCAGGAAGTCCATGCTTATTTCAGCAGGACAATGCCAGACCTCATTCTGCATGGGCTACAACAGCATGGCTTCGTAGACACAGAGTGCATGTGCTTGACTGGCCTGCTGCAAGTCCAGATCTGTCTCCTATTGAGAATGTATGGCGCATCATTTAGAGGAGAAGCAGACAATGGTGACCACAGACTGTTGAGCAGCTGAAGTCCTGTATCAAGCAAGAACCCATCCAGGAAGAACTGTTTGCAAACGCTAAACAAACATTTACTAAATGTTAGAATTAGGTTTGGTTTGCAAACCCAAGCAAATAAACATTTAGCAAACGTTTCTCTTAAGTTTGGTTTGCAAACCATTGTATGCAAACATTTATTAAACATTTGTTTTAGGTTTGGTTTGCAAACCCAAGCAAATAAACATTTAGCAAACGTTTCTCTTAAGTTTGGTTTGCAAATCATTGTACACAAACATTTATTAAACATTTGTTTTAGGTTTGGTTTGCAAACCTGAAATCTACAAACGTTTAGTAAATGTTTCTGTTAGGTTTGGTTTGCAACCCTAAAATATATAAACAGTAAACAAACGTTTGTATTAGGTTTGGTTTGCAAACCTGAAATATACAAACGTTTAGTAAATGTTTCTGTTAGGTTTGGTTTGCAACCCTAAAATATATAAACAGTAAACAAATGTTTGTATTAGGTTTGATTTGCAAACCTAAATATGCAAACGTTTACCAAACTTTTGTTTTAGGCTTGGTTTGTAACCCTAAAATATACAAACCTTTAGCAAACGTTTCTACTAGGTTTGGTTTGCAAACCCAAATATACAAACTGTTAGCAAACGGTTGCATTACGGGTTGGTTAGCAAACTCCTAAAATACAAACGTTCAGCAAACATTTTAATTTGGTTTGGTTCGCAAACACAAAAATACAAACTGTTAGCAAACGTATCTGTTAGGCTTGGTTTGCAAACCCAAATGAACAAACATTTATTTAATGCTTTCATGAGGTTTGGTTTGAAACACAATCATGCAAACTCTTAGCAAACATTTATATAGAGATTTTCACAGTATCATGCATGCCCATTTTACTACTGAATTTAGACATTTTAAAATAAATGCTCATTTTAGGCTATGTAATTTAAAGGTTTTGAAAGTGTATGTTTACATGTATAGATCCAGAGGGTTCCTGATGCTTCTATAAATTTGATAAATGGAAATGAGTATTTCTTATTAACAATCACCATAACTAGCGCGCGCGGACCCAAAAAAGACTCAGAAATGCCTAGTTGTTGTGTTTTTGGGTGTCAGAATCGTAGCAGTGATGGGGTTAAAATGTTCAGAATTCCAGCAGGATCTCACCCATTCCAAAAAAATCGCCGATGTCTATGGATACAAGCCATCAAACATGTAGACTGGGATGAAAGGACCATCAAAAATGCGCGGGTTTGCAGCGCCCACTTCATCACAGGTAAGATCAGGCTATTTATTAAATCTTTCTTTTTTATTCTTTCTAGTCTTCATTTATTGATGTAGCAAAATACTTTGGTAACGTTTGTCTGATTAGCTGGGTCATAGTTACACAATGTAATGAATATTGTTAGCATGTTAACTTAGCTTTGCATGCAATTTTGTTTGTAGGAGAGGTCTCGCTTGACTCAAGCAGTCCAGATTTTGTGCCATCATTATTTGTGTATGCTGAAAATCACAATTTTAAAGCAAGGATGGAAAGGTAAAATTGTGTGCCCTCACTCTAAATGCCAACTTACATTGACTGCTCTAACCTAGCTCCCGCCCCGTTCAGTTTCATTTCTGGTCTCTGCCTCTCGCTTTTTACGCAGCTCTGATTTCTCTTAGCTGCACTCTTTACACTATCATTCCTTTCATGCCATTACCTCCTGCAAATTGCTGTTTAGTGTTGGTATTTGCTGTTGTAGCCCATTGCCATCACATCACTGGCATAATTTGATTAAAACAAAATGAATATGAATGTCCCATTGTTAATCAAGTTGTAGTCTCGCTGTAACCAGAATGTTGATGGCAGGCTACTTTTGTAAATATGTTTTTTTTTTTTTGAGTTTGACATTTTTTGTAAATAGTATTACTGCCTTCAGGTATCAGAGGAAAATGAGGAGGGATGACATGCACCCTATCCCACAACAATCTGCTCCTTCGGCTGAAATGGATTGCACCATTGACCATTGTCTAGGTATGACTATAATGCCACATAATGTATACAGTATTTAATGTCATCAGTGCTGTTGTAGTTCGAAAATGGGAAGGTGGTTAAACTGTGCTCAGTGGAGGCTTGCAGATTGTACTGTGGAATTGCATCACATTACAGCGAAAGCTATTTTGTCCTGAAACTCCTTTGCATTTGGTTTGACACACAAGCTGCATACTCCCATCATTCATGGGGAAATTCTGTCAGACTCAGAAGAGGAACCTGAGGTCAAAGAGGAACCAGCAGCAGAATTGGAACCAGCAGCAGAATTGGAACCAGCAGCACTAAGGACCGAATTAGATGAGCTCATCATCAGACATCGTCAACTGCAGGAGGATTATGTGAACTTGCAGCAGGAGTGTTTTATGCCAAGAGCAGAAAATGAAAAATTGAGGGAGGAGCTACAACAATGCAAGTTTTCATACACCTCAGTTAAGTGCAATGTTGGCATGTTATTGTTTTTTACAGGACTCACCTCTGTCATGTTTGATTGGCTCCTGACCAAATTATCAGGCAGTGTAGAACCCTCTCGCCAGAACATTTCTCTGCAGGACCACTTGTTGATGGTTTTAATGAAAATAAGGATGGGCCTTAGTAATGCAAACCTCTCCTATAGGTTTAAGGTACCAACAAGCACTGTTTCAAGCATTTATCGCAACTGGATACCTGTCATGGCCAAGGTCCTCAAACCTCTCATCAAATGGCTCAGTAAAGGAGCGATACTTAAAAATATGCCCAAATGCTTCAAACGTAAATTTAGGAAATCCCGCTGCATAATAGACTGCACTGAAATTTTTATTGCTAGACCTAGCAATCTGACTGCCAGGGCCCAGACTTGGTCTAACTATAAACACAGTAACACAATTAAATATTTGATTGGTGTCACACCTGCTGGGGCCATATCATTCTTGTCTCCTGGGTGGGGTGGGCAGGTTTCTGACAAACAAATAACAAGATAATCTGGTTTCTTAGACTTGTTAGAACCAATGGACGAGGTGCTGGCTGATAGAGGAGTTCTCATTTGCGATGAGCTAGCAGCTTATGGGGCGACACTTAGAATCCCTTCTTTCACCAAAGGAAAAAAACAACTATCAGCACAGGAAGTGGATACTTCCAGACAGTTATCCCGAGTTAGGATCCATGTTGAGCGTGTCATTGGTAGGTGGAAGAATTTAAAAATATTGCAAACTGTTATTCCGGTGTCTCAAGTGGATATGTTGGATGATGTAGTGACTGTGTGTGCTGCGCTCACCAACCTCTGTAAGAGTGTTGTTCCGAAATAGTTTAATACATGATTTTTACTTTGTCTGTAGGTCTATGAAATAGGTCGTGTATGTGTATGAAACACGCCATGAAATGGGTATTAAATTTTTGTATAAATGGTCTTAAATTGTCTTAAAATGGTCTTGTATTTAACTTGAAGAAACCTGTAGGAATCCTGGTATGGTGAATATAGTGTGTCATATTTTGTTCTACATGAAAGCAATAAAAACATTCACAAACAAATAATTTTAAAGTCATTTGTTTTTGGAGGGTAGCAATCAAGCAAAAACAGTTTTGTAGTGAAAATGAAGATTTCATGTCAATTTACTGTCTTAGGGAATGCATGTGTAAATGGCATTAAATAACTATATACAAAACAATTACAGACTATATATTTGATTATAGCATTAGGGCCATGGCTGTCAACATGTGAGGCACACTGCACCAGTTGGGAAGATTCAAGTCAGGTGGGGCACAACAGATATATATAATATAAAAGCAAATTCAATAATGAGCACAATGGTTAATACAGTCAGGGCGTGTTACATGGTTTCAGTGTGTAGTGGACATCAATGTTTACATTCTTGACACAGCCAAGCTGCTGATTTCCTTTTAACTTCTGCACAGATGTAGTGGAAGGATTTACTGCATTCAACACAGGTTATCATTTTTCCAAATTTGGGCCTTCCACAGCTTTGGCAGGCTTGAGGTGTCTTGAAGTCAGGCTCATGTCTTCACATCAGTAGTTCTGGCAACACACTGGAAATGAATATATTTTGTGCCTTTGGCAAAGCCTCCTCCAGAAAGGCTTGGTTTTTCAGAACACGTTGCATTATGACCTCCTTTCTTGTCCACAGCACAAAGTCACAGTGGCTTACACCACACACGAACATGTGGAGCTGAATCTGGTAATAATATGGGTGTGAATTTTTCAAAATGTGTGATTTGTCCAGACAGAATTGTGTGTCCTCTGTGCTTCCCTGGAGGCCATCACGGTATTTGTAAGGACACTTTATTTCTAAGACCCCTTTGCCACAGCATGTACATTGTGTGATTGCCATCTGGTGAGGACCCAAGGTGTGGATCAGAGAGCCGTATCACTAAGCCACAGGAGCTGACACTGAAGCCTTCATGGCTTTGTGCCATAACTGCAGTGTATGTCTGTCTGGCCGTTTCCTCCATAGACTTGCCCCAGAGAACAGATGGCACATTTAGCTGTGTTTTGTTGTACTGCATTATGTCCATTAGGTATGCTTTGCTGATATTTTCATCTGTGGTCACACAGCGGTGAAATCTGGTGCTCGTTATCCGACCAGCCCTATAGGTCAGCCATTCTGAAGATTCTGACTGCTGCCGTGACACAAATTCTACCCGCTCACAATGACGAGGCAGCTGTCTAGATTTTAGCCTGAGGAAGGTTTCCTCACATTTTACCTCCATTTCCTCTGGTGACAGGTCTCTGAATGAGATGTTAAATAATGAAGTCAAGGGCTCAGGTAGGTCTTCATCTTCCTCAGTGCCAGAGTCGGATGATGCGGTGTCCGTATCACTATTGTCCATACTCGTCAATACTGCTGCTCCAGGTGCCATAATCCGTAATTCATTTATATCATCATCTGTCAACTCTGGCAATGGAGAGACAATCACATAAGTATGTAATATAATTATCACACTTTTTTTCACTTTCCCTATGGTCACATTTTTAAACACATTGGCTAACCTAATGCAAAATAGATCATCTGATTTCTGAAATCCTAATCTAATGCAAAGATGACAACTACCAAACCGTTAACATTTTGGGATTCTTAGACTGAATTGTCCTCATGATGTTTCATGTCAAGAAACAGCCTATTGAACATTTATTGAATATAGAGTAATGTAATTCATTCAGTCATCTTTGGCCAAAGGAAACAAAAGAGGGTCATTCTCCATACATCACTTGCCTCTGACTGTTGTGGTCGTATTTCTAACAGCTGCTGAAGTACACCTATCTGGAAGTTGCCTGCCTGGCTTCTTTGTTTTGTTGAATCTTATTTCCCTCAACGGAGCTGGCTGCACTTCTTTCTTGCTCAGGTCTTTCCACACACACTCTCCAGACGTGACTGCTGCTTTCTCTGTCCTTCCCATTCTTACAACAACCTCGACTTTGAATAAAATTGCAGCTGCATGGCTGCAGCATGACCCAAGCCTACAATAAAATTCACATTAAAAAATATAAATGAATATCTGCAAGGGCAAACAATGACAACTTACTCAATACGGTAGATTACTTACCCTGCCATACATGTGCAATTGGCTGTCAAAACGTAGCCTTCCAGCTTGTTGTATACCACCCAGGCTTCATACATAGCAACCTTCTGACCTTGACGCTGACTTGGTAAGATTTTTGACTTCAGAGCACATTAGTTTTCATCAATTTCAGTGTAAAACACGTTCTGTACATGCCCGCACATAACATAATTATATGCGTCTAAAGACCTGTAGGCACGAAGTTTTTCGTGGGTGTACACTGAAGTCTTGTCAATAAGGTACGAGTATATATCTGGCCATTGTATACCAGGGAACTTACTAACATTGTCCGTCCACTCTTTAATTAAATGCGGATCCGGTAGGCGATGTCCACTTGTTAGAGTTAACTTATTTATGTAGCATTCTCGATCTTGTAACGACAATTGTTTGGCATAATCTGACAGCTCATAATGCCGGTCTATGGGCAGCGCCATTGTTTCTGGGTCCAGGCTGCGCGCGCATCCTGGCAACGGTCGGTTTGTTTACAAACATGCGAAGGGGTCTATAGGCTGATGAAGTGATACAATTAGGCCTACTTGCCCTTTTGTATTTTGCAGTTGTAGACTGTATTCGTCCCTTTGCTACCACTTGCCTTGAACACTACAGGTGCAGTATGTCTATTGTAAACACTATATTTGTCAATTTTGCTATATCTGTACAGGGTGCTGCCTACCCAATACACAATTAAGTTATATAATTACGTCCGTGCACTGTTAATCCCAGCCGTTAATCCTGTTAATATTTAGGCCTGTAACACCCAGCTAAAACATTCCTCAACTAGGCCTATATCACATATAGCCTACCTGTAGCCTAAGGCTATAAACCCCCTAATATTATTAAGCCTATCGCTATAAACCCCCTAATATTACCTGCTGTACTGTAGAGATAATATATAGGCCTAGCAGCCTGCCTATATACCTGTATATTTGCTACTGCATTTAGACCTATATTCTCTCATATGTGGATCAAACCATAGAATTCAGAAAATTATTAATTTCTGACCAAACCCAGCCGCCTTCTAATGTAGTGGCAGAGGTGTGTGCATACTATGTACAGAGTGACCCAAAAAAACCAGAACCCAGTAGCATTTAATAGCATTGTTATGGGTTCTGTTTTTTTTTTTTTGGGTCACCCTGTATATAGGCATATGGTCCAGGCACATAGCCAAGAGGGTGCCCTCGCCCACCCACCAATAGCAAATCCTGGCTACGTGCCTGATATAGGCCTAATAAGTATTAAACAATGTGTTCAGTATATGGGCCTACTAATAAGTATATAATATAGGCCCTATACATATGTCGTCTGCTTCAAAGTAGGCCCTATAGATGTCAGCTATACAAAAAATGCTTAAAACACATTTAGAAGCTCATAAAGTCAAATTCGAAAATTTAATTATATAAAACTTGAATACTGACAGATTATATCATGAGGCTGGGTGATTTGTCATTGATAATCACGTTGAAGGTGTCAAAAGTTTCTAGCTAAGCTTGGTTTGAATCCCAGTGACTTTCAAATACGCCCAAGTAATAATACAAGAAATTGTAATTATTTGCCATTTCATGAATATTCCTCCAGTGAGGATCAACTTTGAGACTTAGACAAAACTTTATTTATCCCCAAAGGGCAATTAGAAGGGCGAAGAGTGGTACATTAAAAGAGCAAGAAAATAAAATTACAAAAAGAATAAAAATCACAAAAATGTGTGGGAAAGAAAAAAAAAGCGTATTATGTACAATATACAATGGCAGGCCTGTTGCCAGTAACAAAGTAAAAGAAAAAATAAATAAATAAATAAATAAATAAAGGCAGCAGATAAAATATGACAAATAAATAAAATGACGCGTGGATAAAATTAAAATGACAATATGATTAGAGTGGCATTGTAGTTAAAGTGACAAGGTGATATTGTAATATTGCACATCAGGACATGTGATATTGCACTAGAGTATTGTATAGAAGACTTAAGTTATTGTAACTGTCTTAGATTTCTTAGAGTTCAGGAGGAGAATAACACTTGGAACAAAGGTTGCTCTCCTCCTCTGGGTCTTACAGGCCGGACAGCGGAACCTGCGACCAGATGGCAGCTGCTCAAATGCCGGGAACAAAGCATGAGTTGAGTCCTTAAGAATTCGACGAGCCAGGCCGCTAGCCTGCTGCTCGTACACAGTATTCAGGTGGCGAGCAGGAAGTCCAATAATCTTAGAACACACCTTGACAATATTATGCAGGCGGTTCCTATCCTGTACAGTAATGGAGTAATACCAACAGCATATAGAAAAAGCTAAAACACTTTCAATGAATGTATAATAGAATGTCAACAAGATGTTCTGACTGACAGAAAAAGAGTTCAGTTTCCTTAGTAGGTACATCCTCTGGTGGCACTTCCTCAGGATCCCTTCTGTGTTGGAAGAGAACCTCAGTTGGCAGTCCAGAATGGTTCCCAGGTATTTATATTCCTCAACTGTCTCGACTGGAAAACCGTGGACCATAGTGGTGACAGCCGCCGCTAGTTCCCTTTGGCTGCTGGAGAAGGTCACCACCATCTCCTTAGTTTTACTAACATTCAACTCCAGGCAGGAAGAGTCACACCACTCTACGAACTGCTGAAGAGCGGGTCCATGATGGAGGGAAGGGCCGGACAGGAGGGACAGGAGAACTGTGTCATCAGCAAACTTAACCAGATGACAGTTGGGGTACGTTGATCTGCACTCATCAGTGTACAGAATGAAGAGCAGCGGAGAAAGCACACAGCCTTGTGGGGAGCCAGTGGAGGTGGTGAGGAGATCAGACAGGTTATTGTTAATCCGGACACGCTGGGTTCGGTTGGTTAGAAATTCCAGGATCCAGAGGATGAGCTGGCTGCTCATGTTGAAGTTCCGGTGGAGTCTCTCTGCCAGAATATGCAGTTGCAGGGTATTAAAGGCCGAGGAGAAATCTGCAAACAGGAGTCTGGCGGCGGTATTGGGAAGCTCCAGGTGTCTGTGGATAGTGTCAATGATGAAGGCTTTGGCATCGTCGACGCCTTTATGCAGGGACGCAGGAACTCATCTGAAGTGCAGGGTGCTGGAGGCTATGTCATCGGATGATGCACCAAATATAGCCCAAAGGCTATATTCTCAGTATTATTTCTTACAGTAGGCTACTAAAAGCCAGGCCAGAGCTATAATCTTACATTTACTGAGACACTCACATGTATTCAATAATAAGTGCATTTATTTTTTTAGACAAAAGATGAAAAATACAAAGTGCGTTCTCAGCCAGAGCGCGCCGCGTAGCTGTCCATGGTATCAAACATCCAAACTATGATAGGTCGTACTCGTAGGCGTACATTTTTAGGTGACAAAAACAAGATAACCATAACCTTAATAAGATTAACCATACTAAAAGAAGAGAGGGCCTATTAAATTATTTACGGCCGCATTTTGACATCGTTCATAGTCCACACTCGTTCATAGTGTTCTCCCGCTCTCACACACGCAGCGGAGGCAGCCGCGCTGATTCTCCTCTTGCGTCCATTCAATGAACTACAGCAAAGTAATAATGAAAAAAAGAAATACACAGAACCAATTAGGTCTACTATTCTGAAATAGAATAGCCTGATAACATAGAGGAAACTAGAAAAATAATTAATCAAGCAGCAAAACCACCCAACCAGCTGAGAACAATTTAACCAAAGCAACCTTAATTAAAAGCATTGCTTACCAGATGGAATAATTCCAAAGGTTGTCTTGCGCTCTGGCGTGGCGCTGATGAACTCCCTCATAAGGGCGTGGATGTCCACTGTATCCAAGATATCTTGGTGCAAGTGGAGTAGGGCTAGGTAGGTCAATCTCCGCTGAGTGACGGTGTTGCGGAGCCAGGTCTTCAGCCGGCGAAGTGCCGAGAATGACCTCTCGGATGAGGCCACAGAAATGGGGAGAGACAGACAGAGATGGAGGAGTGCTTCCACATCTCTGAAGAGTGCTCGGGTTTGAACGTGTAGGGTGGACATGTACATTGCAAGGCCGTTGATATTTAGAAAGCTTTGCTGTTGGATTAGCCCTGCCAGCATCTGTAACTGCATCTGAAGAGCAGGCACCTTGATGTTTTCTGGCAACTTCAGGGTCTTCAGGGCCTCTGTGTCAACCGATCCTTTGGCTGCATTGAGCAGCACGGACTCCCTCAGAGCAGCTGTTGCCATCCCACTTTGATCAAATCGCCGGTCCAGTTCACAGCTCACAAGGTCTACCGCTTCAAAAAACTCTCTCTTCCAAGCTGGTACTCCTTTGGATGGGACGATGTCCTCAGCCTGGGCTGTGGCAAGGAACCTTGATGGCGTTTTTACAAGGCGGCTATTTGGGTCCGGCATCTTGAGGCCATGTGCAGCTGCTGATGCTGTTGTTTTTGTCAGCATTTCATTCACTGCATCTTCGGTGCGCAAGGCTCGCATGCGCTCCCCGAGGGCCCGTACGCACTCTAGCACTCCAGTGACGGTGGAATGCTCTGCTTGGAGCGCTTTGGCCACAGTTTCACAGGGAGTGAAGAGGGACTCTGAGCAGATCAGCCCGAACATGGTTTTTCCCTTTTGAGCTTGTTTGAGAATACCACCGATCTTAGATCTCGTGTCCCCTCGAATGCTGCGGTCTTGTTGGAGTGTTTGGAGTGTTTGGAGAACTGCGCCAAACGAGCGTGTCACTCTAGATATGGCAGTGGCTCTGACGCTCCATCTTGTGGCACATAAACCAAGGAGGTTGCATCTTTCTTCTTCCTCACCGAAAGACAACTCGAACACGGTCTTTTGCTTGACAGATTCTCTGATGACAGTTGATACGCTCTGCACAAACTGGAGTGTTTCCGATATAAGCGGTACCTCTCGTGCGACCTCTTGTAGCACCAGGTCAAGGGAGTAGTTGACACAATGCACAAACAATGATCCTGGACATTCCTTCCCGAGTCTCGCCTGAACCCCCGAAAATTTCCCAGCCATGTTGCTGGCCCCATCGAAACAATACCCCTGCAACTTATTTAGAGGTAGGTTCAAATGCAAAAACAAATCCTTGATACACCGGAACAAAGTCTCAGATGTACTGTCAGCTGCGTTGCAGAAGCCCAAAAACTGGCACTTCTGGTTAAACTGTTGGTCAGTGTAGAACAAATGACAGGAAAACTGTTCGCACAATGTGATGTCCGTTGTTCCGTCTGCAATCAAGCCATAGTATGGGGAGCTTTGCGCCTCTGTCACTATCTTCCTCTGCACGGCATGAGCTAGAAGTTCCAGAATCTCATTTTGGGTTTCGCACCCCATCCAGTTATCCCGTCTGAGAAGCCAGTCGCGTGCCGCTGGTTCGGAATACGTCCTCTCCAGCATCAGCTGCCAAAACACACCATCACGATGATGTTGTCCTCTTATAGGTAGCCCCTCACGTCCCAGAAACTTCAGCGATCTGAAGGCTAGCTCTAAAACTGTCTGCGCAGTCATCTGATTTTTCGCGATTGCGTTTGATAGCAATGCATTAATGGGCGTCATCTTTAATGCTGTTAGTTTATTTAAAGCTTCAAGATGAAAGCGCGACTTCTCGTGACTGTTGAACTTCTCATTTGCCTTTCGCCAGTTTCGGAACCCCCCTCTCACAAAACTGCCAGCACTTGCTATTTCTGTATCTTTATTGACAAGGCCCTTCTTGATCGCAGAGCAGCAATGAAAACACAGAGCGCTGTCATGCTCTTTATCATAGTGTAGCCATGACCATTGATTAAACCATCCAGGGTTAAAGGACCGGGAGAAATTTTCCTTGCCAAAGCGTCTGGCTGGGAACGAGTGGTCTGTTGGTTGAAAGGGTTTATCATCGGGTACATACCCACTTGTTGCCTCGCTGACAGGGGAGGTGGTAGCCCTACTGGTGCTTTCACTACAGCCAGTTAGCTGCTGGTCAGTGGCAGTGCTACAGCCAGTGCTGGAGTGGGAAGCCTGCCCTGATGATGAAGGCCTCTCATCTTCATCATCGAGGGCAGGCACGAGGAAGATGATGAACTTCCTCGTGCCCTCCGTCATAAGACTTTTTCTCTTTGGCTTTTTGGCCCCCTCCATCTTTAAAGAAATCAGAAATCCTTTTCTGGCTCATTGCTGCTACATTGACACACACCACTAGCTAAACGAACTCTCCCGCCACCAGTGCACTGTTCTACGCCACTGTTCTTTCCGGTCTGGTTGAGGTCTAAACGTTTATCACTCACCTCAAACCAAATTTTTAAATTACATTTAAAACTACTTATAAGCATGTAAAAATTAGAAAAAAAAAATGTTTTTTCATTTTGTTTTTATTTTAGAATAAAAGAAAAATGTATGCCTGAATTTACAACGCCAATGTTGTAGTTGTGTCTGTTGTCCAAGAGGGGGGTGCTGCAGCACCCTCAGCACCCCTAGTTCCTGCGTCCCTGTATACAACCCCGATTCCAAAAAACTTGGGACAAAGTACAAATTGTAAATAAAAACAGAATGCAATAGTTTACAAATCTCAAAAACTGATATTGTATTCACAACAGAACATAGACAACATATCAAATGTCGAAAGTGAGACATTTTGAAATTTCATGCCAAATACTGGCTCATTTGAAATTTCATGAGAGCAACACATCTCAAAAAAGTTGGGACAGGGGCAATAAGAGGCTGGAAAAGTTAAAGGTACAAAAAAGGAACAGCTGGAGGACCAAATTGCAACTCATTAGGTCAGTTGGCAATAGGTCATTAACATGACTGGGTATAAAAAGAGCATCTTGGAGTGGCAGCGGCTCTCAGAAGTAAAGCTGGGAAGAGGATCACCAATTCCCCTAATTCTGCGCCGACAAATAGTGGAGCAATATCAGAAAGGAGTTCGACAGTGTAAAATTGCAAAGAGTTTGAACATATCATCATCTACAGTGCATAATATCATCAAAAGATTCAGAGAATCTGGAAGAATCTCTGTGCGTAAGGGTCAAGGCCGGAAAACCATACTGGGTGCCCGTGATCTTCGGGCCCTTAGACGGCACTGCATCACATACAGGCATGCTTCTGTATTGGAAATCACAAAATGGGCTCAGGAATATTTCCAGAGAACATTATCTGTGAACACAATTCACCGTGCCATCCGCTGATGCCAGCTAAAACACTATAGTTCAAAGAAGAAGCCGTATGTAAACACGATCCAGAAGCGCAGACGTCTTCTCTGGGCCAAGGCTCATTTAAAATGGACTGTGGCAAAGTGGAAAACTGTTCGGTGGTCAGACGAATCAAAATTTGAAGTTCTTTATGGAAATCAGGGACGCCGTGTCATTCGGACTAAAGAGGAGAAGGACGACCCAAGTTGTTATCAGCGCCCAATTCAGAAGCCTGCATCTCTGATGGTATGGGGTTGCATTAGTGCGTGTGGCATGGGCAGCTTACACATCTGGAAAGACACCATCAATGCTGAAAGGTACATCCAGGTTCTAGAGCAACATATGCTCCCATCCAGACGACGTCTCTTTCAGGGAAGACCTTGCATTTTCCAACATGACAATGCCAAACCACATACTGCATCAATTACAGCATCATGGCTGCGTAGAAGAAGGGTCCGGGTACTGAACTGGCCAGCCTGCAGTCCAGATCTTTCACCCATAGAAAACATTTGGCGCATCATAAAACGGAAGATACGACAAAAAAGACCTAAGACAGTTGAGCAACTAGAATCCTACATTAGACAAGAATGGGTTAACATTCCTATCCCTAAACTTGAGCAACTTGTCTCCTCAGTCCCCAGATGTTTACAGACTGTTGTAAAGAGAAAAGGGGATGTCTCACAATGGGAAACATGGCCTTGTCCCAACTTTTTTGAGATGTGTTGTCATGAAATTTAAAATCACCTAATTTTTCTCTTTAAATGATACATTTTCTCAGTTTAAACATTTGATATGTCATCTATGTTCTATTCTGAATAAAATATGAAATTTTGAAACTTCCACATCATTGCATTCCATTTTTATTTACAATTTGTACTTTGTCCCAACTTTTTTGGAATCGGGGTTGTAGATTTGTGCAAGACTCTGTTACACTGGTTCACAGGATGTCTACATCAAGTTTTGTTTTTTGTTTTACTGCAAAAACTGCTTATTGGAAAATGACTGACCAGCACAAATATGTAACCATATATATTTAGCTGCCGTTGAGAGTCGGTGCTTGTGCTTAAACACATGTAGATTGTGCATGATTCTTATTGCATTTGTATAATATTTTACATTAAATTTTGTAATTTTTGAAATATGATGTTTTGTCTTTTCTATTATTGGTATAATATGGCTTCTCTCCAACTCCTGTTTGATTATAGTTCAAGGACGGGTGTATACTACGTATAAAAGGCAATAACAGCAGAGAACAGTGAGCCACGCACTAGTACAGCTGCTGCCTGCTTTGGGCAGGTTTTGTTGTAGCATTCACATGTAAACTGTTCTCCCTCAAAACACTAAACAAATGTTTTTATGCAAACAGTTCTCCGACAAATGCTGGACAAACGTTTGTCGGAGAACTGTTTGCATAAAATCATTCGTTTAGTGTTTTACCTCCATGCAAACTCTTCACAATCAGTTTGCAAACTCTTCCCTAGAAATGCTGAACAAATGTTTCTGTGCAAACAGATTGGTAACTGTTCCCTACAAACTGTTTACAGCCAGTTTGCAAACTGTTCTGCAGCAAACGTTTCTATGCAAACTGTTGACAGTCCGGTTTTCAAACTGTTCTCCCACAAATGTTAACAAACGTTTCTATTCAAACTGTTGGCAATCAGTTAGCAGCTTGTTCTTACAAAAACGTTTAACAAATGTGTTAATACAAACTCTTAACAGTTTGCAAAACTTTCTTGTGCAAACATTTAACAAACGTTAATATGCAAACAGTTTGTTGAACGTTTGTAATATGTTGGTGTGCAAACGGTTTTTTTGCTTACAGGTTTTGGTTTGCAAACTCATGTCTCGCAAACGTTTCCCAAACTTTTGAAAAACGTTTGCTTCCTGGGGGGGAATGGACAAAAAGTCCAATTGCAAAACTGCAACAATTAGTATCCTCAGTTCCCATATGATTAAAAAGTGTGGTTAAAAGGAAAGGTAATGTAACACAATGGTAATAATGCCTCTGCCTCAACTTTTTTTTTTTTTGAGTGTTGCAAGCATTAAATTTTAACTTCGTTTATATTTACAAAATACAATCAAGTTGGTCAGTAAAACTATGGAAAATATTTTCTTTGTACTTTTGCAGTTAAATAAAGGTTCATGTTAATTAACAAATCACAGATGTTTGTTTTTATTGCATTTTGGAAACCATTCCACCTTTTTGGGAAATGGGGTTGGTAATTACCTCAATTAAGTGACCAATGATTTTTTAATAAAATGTTGCTATTTGATGAATATATGCCAATGTTCCACTGATTTGCTTGTTTTTTTAGGTCACTGCCCCATTTAAAGATAGGGTTAGGTAATTTTTGTTTCTTGAAATTCTCTTTACATCTTGATAGCAATGAATAAATCAAATGCTCTGACAATAAAAAAGAAAAATCCATCATCTGTGGCAGTCACAGGATTGTAAAAAGCCCATCCATCATTTCATTTGACCTGAATTAAATTACTGGATGGCCTACCTGTCAGTCTACCTACCTCCTTGCCTACATACCTGCACTCTGTCTGTGCACTCTGTGTGTGACTGGAGGCTTGACAGACATATTGCAGAGAGTACTAACAAAAGAGAGGATCAGCGAGCAATGATCAGGTTGCCAAATTGGTCTAATTTAAAAATGTTATGTGGCTGCCAGGAGCTTGTTTTTATAGTCAAGAATTTAATATATTTTTGAAAAAAGAAAGCCAAATTGAAACCATTTTCTATACATCGTGACACACAATGTGTCTATGATGTACAACCCTGATTCCAAAAAAGTTGGGACAAAGTACAAACTGTAAATAAAAACAGAATGCAATGATGTGGAAGTTTCAAAATTCCATATTTTATTCAGAATAGAACATAGATGACATATCAAATGTTTAAACTATGAAAATGTATCATTTAAAGAGAAAAATTAGGTGATTTTAAATTTCATGACAACAACACATCTCAAAGTTGGGACAAGGCCATGTTTACCACTGTGAGACATCCCCTTTTCTCTTTACAATAGTCTGTAAACGTCTGGGGACTGAGGAGACAAGTTGCTCAAGTTTAGGGATAGGAATGTTAACCCATTCTTGTCTAATGTAGGATTTTAGTTGCTTAACTGTCTTAGGTCTTTTTTGTCATATCGTCCGTTTTATGATGCGTCAAATGTTTTCTATGGGTGAAAGATCTGGACTGCAGGCTGGCCAGTTCAGTACTCGGACCCTTTTTCTACGCAGCCATGATGCTGTAATTGATGCAGTATGTGGTTTGGCATTGTCATGTTGGAAAATGCAAGGTCTTCCCTGAAAGAGACGTCGTCTGGATGGGAGCATATATTGCTCTAGAACCTGGATATACCTTTCAGCATTGATGGTGTCCTTCCAAATGTGTAAGCTGCCCATGCCACACACGCTAATGCAACCCCATACCATCAGAGATGCAGGCTTCTGAACTGAGCACTGATAACAACTTGGGTCATCCTTCTCCTCTTTAGTCCGAATGACACGGTGTCCCTGATTTCCATAAAGAACTTCAAATTTTGATTCGTCTGACCACAGAACAGTTTTCCACTTTGCCACAGTCCATTTTAAATGAGCCTTGGCCCAGAGAAGACGTCTGCGCTTCTGGATCATGTTTAGATATGGCTTCTTCTTTGAACTATAGAGTTTTAGCTGGCAACGGCGGGTGGCACGGTGAATTGTGTTACAGATAATGTTCTCTGGAAATATTCCTGAGTCCATTTTGTGATTTCCAATACAGAAGCATGCCTGTATGTGATGCAGTGCCGTCTAAGGGCCCGAAGATCACGGGCACCCAGTATGGTTTTCCGGCCTTGACCCTTACACACAGAGATTCTTCAAGATTCTCTGAATCTTTTAATGATATGTACTGTAGATGATGATATGTTCAAACTCTTTGCAATTTTACACTGTCAAACTCCTTTCTGATATTGCTCCACTATTTGTTGGCACAGAATTAGGCGGATTGGTGATCCTCTTCCCATCTTTATTTCTGAGAGCCGCTGCCACTCCAAGATGTTCTTTTTATACCCAGTCATGTTAATGACCTATTGGCAATTGACCCAATGAGTTGCAATTTGGTCCTCCAGCTGTTCCTTTTTTGTACCTTTAACTTTTCCAGCCTCTTATTGCCCCTGTCCCAACTTTTTTGAGATGTGTTGCTCTCATGAAATTTCAAATGAGCCAATATTTGGCATGAAATTTCAAAATGTCTCACTTTCGACATTTGATATGTTGTCTATGTTCTATTGTGAATACAATATCAGTTTTTGAGATTTGTAAATTATTGCATTCTGTTTTTATTCACAATTTGTACTTTGTCCCAACTTTTTTGGAATCGGGGTTGTATAGAATCATTCCTTTGAAAGATGTACTCAAAAGTTTGGAACAGGGAAAGGGAAAATATTGGATTGGATAATGTCCAAGCATTAGAAATGCATGTGTACCATGGTGACCTTGTTTCCCACACAAAGGCTGAGAAAAAGTGTCACACTTTTCCAATGCCTGAATTTTTTTAGTCAGTTTCAGGTCTTTTGACTAGTTTTTGAGAAATAGTTGGGATGGCCCTTTTGCTGAAACCTGGCAACCCTGATCAAGAGTGATAAGAACACACTGTATCAAAGACAGTTGAACAAATGCACATCTAAAAATGCTCCAAACAAGCTGCTTGACTGTAGACTGAATGACAGTATGTGGTTAATTCTATCACATGATGAATCTAAAAATTCTCTAAATAGTAGTCCATAGCATAAGTAGTGTGATTGTCAATCAACTTTTCTGACAGCTGTCTTCAGGTATTTTATATTTCAAAGGTTTCTTGTAGTAAGTGGCGAAACAATCACTTAGGGCCCCTGAATGAACGATCCAATGATTTGTAAAATAGATATGCAAAAAAGCTCACTTTATTTAGTGAAGAGGTACATATCATGTAGTCACAGGGATATAAGTCAGAGTGCTAACCTTCTAGTGGTATTCCCCAGGCTTGGGGATATAAGTCAGAGTGCTAACCTCCTAGTGGTATTCCCCGGGCAACAGCTACAGCAATGACCCTGAGTTGCGATACCATCGGGAGCATGGAACCTTTCTAGGTTCCCTCTGCTCCTGGCAGGTTCAACCATGGTGGGACGGTTCCCGGGGAGCTGCTGCTGGCTAATAGCACCTGCACTCCGCCTATAGTTGTCCAGGGCCAATCACCTGTTCAGTTGCCACAGCAGACCAAAACAATTCTGGCTAATATAACAATTACGAGAATCACAAAGAAATATCCATGAACTAGATTGAAGGTAGCCAGACAGACGTCCCTTCCAGACCCTATGATGGGTCAGCAGGAACCTGGAACACCATCACAGACTGTTGATCCTGAGATGTCTCGTCTATCTACCTTCAAACCACTTGTAATATTGACCTACAATGTGCGCACACTCCACCAGAAAGGGAAAACCCACCAGTTATTCATGGGCTTAAATGATGTTGGCATTCAAGAGCACCAACTAACTAAATGACATTGTTGGCATTCAAGAGCACCAACTAACAACACAATCCCCTACTGAAGAATTATGGTCAGATGACAAGAATTGGGTCCTTATCTATAGTTCAGCCACAGACCAAAGACTTGGAGGTGTTGGTCTTGTAGTCTCGAAACACATATACAAGTGTTTACAAAGTGTTAACTCTGTCAGTCAGAGAATATTGACTGCCACATTCCATGGTAACCCTCGGCTTACAACCACAGTCCGAGTCCGCCAGCCCAGCAGACAAGGATGACTTCTACAGTACGCTTAAAGACCAGCTAGATATGGTGAAGAAGCATGACAAGCACCTTGTTATTGGTGACTTTAATGCCAGAATTGGACAGGACAGTCACGTATCCCATCCAACAGTAATAGGACCCCATTGCTTCTACAGCGAGACAAACGACAATGGTGACCACCTAGTGAACTTGTGCCAAGAACACAAGCTCCGTCCAACACAGACAAGATTCCCCCAACTTAGAAGACGCCTCTGGACCTGGATGCACCCAGGTGGCTCCACTCATCAGCTCGACCACATTCTAATCAACGGCAAATGGGTGAACTCGTTATGGAACTGTAGAGCCTACAACTCAGTAGAGTTGGATTCAGACCATCGTATCCTAAGTATATTGCTCACCGCCGGTCTCCGTACATCCAAAGGGAAACCATGCCAAAGGCCTAAGTTTAACTGGAGGAAGTTAAGGGTAGCCCAAACAAGGGAGGAATTTCGGATCGAGCTTTCAAACTGATTCAAGGAGCTTTAATGTGACGAGGCCTCATCATCAATCACTGAGAGGTATGCCCAGTGGGAGAAGACTGTAGCGGAAACAGCAGAAAAGGTGGTAGGAAAATGCAAACCTTGTGGAATGCCCAGCTGGGTGTCAGATAAGACCCTGGAATTACGTGACCAGAGAGACAAAGCAAAGAGAAAATTCCTGCTTGCAAGGACCTGTCGGTCAAAAGAGACATGGAGGCAACTAAATACGAGCTTAAATGAGTCCTACAGGTGTGATGAACTTGCCTTTGCACAACAACAAATAGAAGACCTTGAAGAAGCAGACAAAAAAGGTGACCACATCTCCATGTGGAAAATAATCAACTTAAGCTCCCACCAGAACAGAAGACCCAACCAAAAGGTAAAGAAGCGAGATGGAACAGCCCCATCTAGTGACAACGAGCTTCTCACTGAATGGAGACAGTACTTTTCAGACCTACTGAACAATGTCAGTAGACCAAAAACATCTGTTCTCCCACCACCAGCCGACCAGGACCTACCCATCTGTGTCGACCCACCCACACTAGAGGAAACAGTCAAGGCCATCAAAAGCATGAAGAACAACAAAGCTGCTGGCCTGGACTGTGCAATCACTGCAGAAGCCCTTTGAGGGGGTGGAGACATAATGGCAAGCACGATACATACATTCTACACCAAAGTTTTTGTAACACTTACCCACCTGAGCAATGGACCACAAACATCATAGTTCCTTTGCCAAAGAAAGGGGATCTCAGCCTCATGACCAACTACAGAGGGATTACCCTAACGGCCATAGCTGCCAAGGTCTACAAGAAGATACTGTTAATGAGGATAAGAG
Source organism: Neoarius graeffei (assembly GCF_027579695.1). Lineage (NCBI taxonomy): Eukaryota > Metazoa > Chordata > Actinopteri > Siluriformes > Ariidae > Neoarius > Neoarius graeffei. The sequence continues at coordinate 26,563,760 of NC_083580.1, read as the reverse complement.
ACCATGTTGACCCAATTCTGAGGAACAACCAGGCCGGCTTCCATCAAGGCAGAAGCTGTACCCAGCAAATACACATCCTATGGAGGATTATTTTTTTGTGAACAATTGTTTTATTTTGAAATAGCAAAGAAGAAATCAGGTACAGAGGTACAAAAATATCTCCCAATAGCTTCCCCCCACCCCCCACCCCAGAAACCCTATGGTAAACATCTAATTGACAAACACCTAGATAGGTCTACAGATACAAAAGCCCCACATATTATGATAAGTACAACACCTCAAAATAAATACAGAATACAGAAATGTTATAAAAAAAGAAAAAATAAATAATTAAATACAAATAAATAATTAGTTAGACAAGATTGTCAGAAATAAAAGATTTAACATGGTCAAAAGCAGCACTCCATCTCATCAATGTTTGGGGTCTAGCCCCATGTATCCTAGCGGTTGACAGCTCCATTGAGATATCAAGCAGACTAAGAGCCCATAAACGCCTACACATTAAGTGTGGGGGGTTCCAGCGGCTAACTAGCAACTTCTTAGCTGCTGTAAAAGCAGCAAGAAGAAGGTTTGTCTGAGGCCCTGTCCACACGGCAACGGATTCAGGTGAATCTGATAAAATTGTTTATCGTTTCGGCCTGGCGTCCACATGGCACCGGCGTTTTGAGTGCCCCAAAACGAAATCTTTTGAGAACGGGTTCCAGAGTGGAAAAATCTGGCAACGGCGCCTTTGCGAAGCCGTCTGGATGAGTAGAACGGATTTGTTTACGATGACGTCACAACCACATGACTGTCAGTGCTTCACGCCGGGTAGAAGTGTAACGAACTCGATGTGAGTTGTCAACAAATCCTATAACTTGGTTCATGAAATGCGCTTACAAAATATTTTCACTGCTTTCCAAAAACAAAAACAATCCCACCAGCAAAAATAGGGAAAAAAAAAGGAGCGATCTCACCTCTTCAGATGTTGGTTTAAGTCCGACAATACATTCCTCAAAAAGGGTGTAGAAGAACAAAGTAATCCATCAACGTGTAGCATTCAATTTATTCCGGACCATTAAAGAATTCTGGAGGATATCAGAATGTTGGCGTACCGGCTTCCATCTACCCCCATTCATTCCTCTTTCTGCGTCTTTCGTTTTACGCTACTGATTAATAATCAAAACTTTATGTGGCTGATGCTACAGAAGAAGGGGTTTATGCGCATGCGTCTACTTCTATTGTTCTGGTGTCTCCGACGGGACCGTCTTACAGCGCACGTAGAGGTGTGGCATGTGTATTGCATTGTTTTCAGCAAGCGTTGCGTTGCCATATGTACCTGATGTTTTACTGATCCGTTGCCCATGTGGACACGATATTTAAAAAAAAAAATCTCGTTGCTGTTGTCGTGTGGATGTAGCCTGAAAGAGTGTAAGTTCAAGAGCTGAGAAGTCACTTTAGAAAAACATGTTAGGAGTTAAGATGATATCTTTGTCCATCAGGATAGAAATATCATTAGCTAACTGTTGCCAGAAAGGTTTAAGAGCTGAACAATCCCAGAAAAGATGAAGAAAGGTGCCCAGTACCCCTTGTGGACATAAGTTGCAGTTAGGAGACCTGGAAAGATGCATATAGGATCGCTTTAAAGGCGTTAAATACATTCTGTGTGCTAATTTCCAATGTATCATCTGATGATTGGGATTTTTAGAAGACATTATTACTTCCCATGTGTGCTCAGAAAAGGTGTCTTGTACATCGACTTGTAAGTCTTTTGACCAAACTGCAACTACTCCTAAAGGTTTGTATGAAGATTTCAGGAGAAAGGAATATATGGATGAAGCAGAGTTAGAAAAAGAGTTGTTGAAAAACATTAAATTACGGATAGGATGTAGAGGCAACTCTGCATCTAAAGGAACCCCACAGGCACAGAGAGCTGATCTGATACGCAAGTACATAAAGAATGTAGAGGCAGGGATGTTATACTGAGCTTTAATATCCTGAAATGTCCTTAGGCCTTTGTCACTGAACAGGTCCCCAAGAATGATAATATTGCACTCTGCCCACTGGGAGCATCTGAATGGAGAGTAACCAGATAGAAACTTATGGTTATTGAAAAGAGGAAAATGATAGTGCCATTTTGGCATGGAACCAGCCTGTCTTTCCAAAGACTTCCAGATGGACACTAGATGGGATATAATTGGGCCAAAAAGGAGATTACATTGCTTAGTTGGAATACTGCAAAAGACCAAGTCTTTTAAATTATATGGAGCCACCAAGGACTCTTCAATAGCTTTCCATGCCACTTTGGAGCCCGAGTTGAACCAAACTAATAAAGGGCGAAGAGTAAATGACTGAGCATAGAGTTTAAAATTAGGAAAGGAGAGACCTCCATCTGTCCTACTGCGCTGAATAGTGGTCAACCTAATGCGAGAGTGCTTCCCATTCCAGATATATTTGAGCAGTAAGGAATCAAGTTGGTTCCAGAAATGAACAGGGGGAGGCAAAGGCAACATAGCACTGTAAAAATTCACACGAGGGAGGATATTCATTTTAACAACTGAGATGTGGGCATACAAGGAATTAGGTAAACGTGTCCAGTTTGAAATGTCAGCGCTAATGTTTGAAAGGATTTTCTTAAAGTTTTTGTTCACAGTATTGTATAGAGAAGGATAGATGCCTATGCCTAAATAATGAAAAGAAGAGACAACTGGTGCAGTGTTAGGAAGAGGCACAGAGCTAGAGTCAAAATTTAGAGGAAGAAAACATGACTTGCTCCAGTTAATCTTAACCTGAAAGATGGCTATATGATGACTGGTCAAATAACGCCAGAATATGTGGTATAGATGAGGCAGGTTTATTTATGAATAATAAAATATCGCCGGCATATAACGAAACGTGGTGAGATGTATTTTTAACATTGATGGGAGGGATTATGTCTGACTGCCTGATAGCCTGAGCTAGGGACTCCAATGATAGAGCAAACAACAAACGCGCCAGGGAGAGGACATCCCTGGCGCGTACCTCTACTCAAGGAAAAGGGCTGTGAACATATTTGTCCCGACAAGACAACTGCCCTTGGGTTACTGTATAATACTTTAATCATGTTAATAAAGCCAGGGCCTAAACCCATATGCTCCAGAACAGACCAAAGGTAGTTAAACTCAAGACGGTCAAACGCTTTCATAGTGTCGAAAGAAAAAACACCACAGGGGGTCTCTGATTGATCAGCAGAATGAATTATATGTAGTAAGTGACGGAGATTGTCAGAGGCTGAACGAGATTTAATAAACCCTGTTTGGTCTTCATGAACCAGCTTGGTCATAAAATATTCCAATCAGCGTGACAGAACTTTAGCATACAATTTGATGTCTACTCCAAGCAAGGAGAGTGGACGGTAACTAGAACATGAGGTAGGGTCCTTATCTTTTTTCAAAAGAAGGGAAATAACAGCTGTATTGACATCTTGTCTAAAGGACCCATATTTAACTGAATAATTTATCATGCCTAACATGAGTGGACCCAGCTCAGACCAGAAAGAGGAATACAACTCAACAGGAATCCTGTCCAAGCTTGGGGATTTGCCTTTACTCATACCAGTGTTGTTTTCGTTAACGATGACGAAATGATTTCGTTAACGCACCTTTTTTCATGACTAAAACCAGACAGTGACGAGCTAAACATAACTCTTTGATCACGAAAATATGACAAGACGTATCTGTTGTTTTTGCTGACGAGACGAAAATGTTAGTGGGTTGGCTATAGGACTATCAAAATGTATGGCGTTTCCTTCAACGGCGTGTGCAACCTGTCTGCCAAATGCTGAAAATATCAGCAATGCACCTGCATCCAGTCCTTGTTTGGTCATGCCCACCACCGGGCATGTCTGGGCACAGTGCACACCGGGGCAACAACACAGTTCATGGACCATCAGCAACGCCAACATAAGGGCTTGGTGGGCAGAAAAGACGCAATGATTTATGGACATACTATACACATAATCCAGCAGAAAATAAAACGGAATGCCTTGTAGTGGGAGACAGAGGTACACGCTGTGGCTATAAACTACGTGGCAAGAATACAAGCAACCTCAAGAGGCATCTAAAGCTCACCATGCTGCTATTTCTGCGACAGTAAGTTAACGTTACAAGAAGTCCTGTTAACAGATCATGTATACGTTTGCTAGCTTTGGTTAATGTCACTCAACAATCGGTCTGTGATAAATTTCCTATGAAGTTTTCCAAAACACCGTGACCTGGCGAAAATGAATGGGACTACTAGCTTCATGCTAAAGTTGGCTTGGTTAAGCTAACTTAAATTCAATTAACATGTCATGAGTAAAACTTGTCCTGCAGGGATTATTGGTGGGACAGCAACTGAATACTTTGTCATATATTGACCCATATTTGAGTTACTATGAAACATACAGGGGGAAATGTAGCTTTTCAGACCTGTTCCTGTGCCTTAATATGTCTAAATGAGCAGCAGCACACCTGGCTACTCTAATGTTAGCAGCACGTTTAGCCATCATATTTACATTAACGGACAGCGTGGACATCTTCTAGTTGTGTGTTCTTCATGACATGTTTGTGCTCTATCAGCACATTGCGACATGTTAAACGGAGGCAGAAACACGAGTCTGTGAACAATGGAGCATGCACACTAGCAGCGTTTCTGTAGAGAGCATGCACACTAGGCAGCGTTTATGTAGAGAGCATGCGCACTAGACAGCGTTTATGTAGAGAGCATGCGCACTAGACAGTGTTTATGTAGAGAGCATGCGCACTAGACAGCGTTTATGTAGAGAGCATGCGCACTAGACAGCGTTTATGTAAAGAGCATGCGCACTAGACAGCGTTTATGTAGAGAGCATGCGCACTAGACAGCGTTTATGTAGAGAGCATGCGCACTAGACAGCGTTTATGTAGACAGCATGCGCACTAGACAGCGTTTATGTAGAGAGCATGCGCACTAGACAGCGTTTATGTAGAGAGCATGCGCACTAGACAGCGTTTATGTAGAGAGCATGCGCACTAGACAGCGTTTATGTAGAGAGCATGCGCACTAGACAGTGTTTATGTAGAGAGTATGTTATGCACAACCTGTCAACCTCGAGTACAATTTCCTATCTCTGTATTGGCCTAATTTAATGTTTTAAAGTAATTATTTTTTTGACTTAAATGAATAACTAAATCTGGACTAAAATCCTTTTAGTTTTCGTCGACTAAAACTAGTCCAAAACTATCAAGGATAGAATTGACTAAAATGTGACTAAAACTAATAAGCATTTCGTCCAAAAGACTAAGACTAAAACTAAATAAAAATGGCTGCCAAAAACAACACTGACTCATACATTTCAGTGATTCCTCTAGTCCTTGAAGAGTTATCGGTTCAGCAAGAGAAGAAGTCTCAGCCTCAGACAATCTAGGTAAGTTAAGAGAAGAGAGAAAAGAAGAAAATGTAGGTTTGTCACATGAAGACTCAGACGTATACAGGTTAGAGTAGAAAGAACAGAAGGTGTCATTAATACGTTTCGGGTCAGTAAGGACCTCGCCAGAAGGGTGCTGTACAGCAGGTATATTAGAAAACTTTTGATTATTCCGCAGCTGTAGAGCTAGAAGATGGCTGGGCCTACTCCCATTGAAATAGTAATTTTGTCTGATTCTTTGAATCAGGAATTCTGCTTTAGCTTTAAGCAACTGATTCAATTCAGTTTTCACCACACTAATTCTAGTGAAAGTTTGGAGAGAAAAAGAAATTTGACTTGATGCCTCTAGCAAAGTAAGCTCAGACTCAAGATCAGAAATTTTCTTGATGCGTGATTTATGTAGATACGATGCATATGAAATTGAAAAGCTACGGATAAAGCCTTTGACAGCATCCCAGATTATGCGTGGATCATCCACTGAGCCTTGATTGATTTTGATAAATTCATACAAAAATTCTCATTGCGAAGTAATGTAGGATTAAACCACCAAGGAGGTGCCCGAGAAGGTCGATTAACTAGTGACAACCTCAGAACATTACTACCATGGTCAGATAATGACATGGGACAAATGTCTGAGCTAAGTAAAGAAGAGGAAAGAGAGCAAAAGATAAAAACAAAATCAATCCATGAATAAGACTTATGCCTAGAGGAAAAGAATGTATAGGTTCTTCCAGAAGGATTAAACATACGCCAGGAATCCAGCAAAGACAACGAAGAAATACACCGCCTGAGTTCGACAGTGCAGAGTGACTGTGAATGGGATTCACTCTCTCCTGATCTATCCAGATCATGTAACATGACTGCATTCATATCAGCCCCCATCACCACCTCACAGTCAGACAAATTAAAGAGGTAACTAGTCAGTATAGAGAAGTAGTTAGGGTCATAAGTAGAAGGAGCATAGACAGAAAGAAAAGCTAACCTCCTATTTTCAGTCAAGACTTTAACATGAGTTATTCTGCCATCTGTATCACTACCCTGCTCAAGTATATCAATACAAAGATTCCTACGTACTAGTATCATCACGCCTTTAGTTTTATCAGTAGCTGTTGAAGAAGAGACCACTTTGTAAAACATGTTATTGCACCTGTGAACATCCTCTTTCTTAAGATGAGTTTCTTGAATCAGCGCCAAATCAATTTTCCTCCTTTTCAACAAATCCAGAAAACATACACGTTTATAGGGACCGTTCAGGCCATTTACATTTCAACTAAGAATATTTAAGTCAGTCATAACTATCAGATATTTGAGTAGATGAATGACGTAACAAAAAATTAAGAATTTGTCTCACAAGATGTTTACCATTACCCCACCCCCCTCGCTTCCCAGAAGTAAAAAACAAAGAACAATTCCCTCACTGCAGACTGGGCATAGAACAAGCCCATGACTGCCCACCCTCTTAGTGTTGTTTTTGGCAGCCATTTTTTATTTAGTTTTAGTCTTAGTCTTTTGGACAAAATGCTTATTAGTTTTAGTCACATTTTAGTCAATTGTATCCTTGATAGTTTTGGTCTAGTTTTAGTCGACGAAAACTAAAAGGGTTTTAGTCCAGTTTTAGTCATTTATTTTAGTCGAAAAAAAAAATAAGTACTTTAAAACATTAAATTAAGCCAATACAGAGATAGGAAATTGTACTCGAGGTTGACAGGTTGTGCATAACTTATTCTCTACATAAACGCTGTCTAGTGCGCATGCTCTCTACATAAACGCTGTCGAGTGCGCATGCTCTCTACATAAACGCTGTCGAGTGCGCATGCTCTCTACATAAACGCTGTCGAGTGCGCATGCTCTCTACATAAACGCTGTCTAGTGCGCATGCTCTCTACATAAACGCTGTCTAGTGCGCATGCTCTCTACATAAACGCTGTCTAGTGCGCATGCTCTCTACATAAACGCTGTCTAGTGCGCATGCTCTCTACATAAACGCTGTCTAGTGCGCATGCTCTCTACATAAACGCTGTCGAGTGCGCATGCTCTCTACATAAACGCTGTCGAGTGCGCATGCTCTCTACATAAACGCTGTCGAGTGCGCATGCTCTCTACATAAACGCTGTCGAGTGCGCATGCTCTCTACATAAACGCTGTCGAGTGCGCATGCTCTCTACATAAACGCTGTCGAGTGCGCATGCTCTCTACATAAACGCTGTCGAGTGCGCATGCTCTCTACATAAACGCTGTCGAGTGCGCATGCTCTCTACATAAACGCTGTCGAGTGCGCATGCTCTCTACATAAACGCTGTCTAGTGCGCATGCTCTCTACATAAACGCTGTCTAGTGCGCATGCTCTCTACATAAACGCTGTCTAGTGCGCATGCTGTCTACATAAACGCTGTCGAGTGCGCATGCTCTCTACATAAACGCTGTCTAGTGCGCATGCTCTCTACATAAACGCTGTCGAGTGCGCATGCTCTCTACATAAACGTTGTCTAGTGCGCATGCTCTCTACATAAACGCTGTCTAGTGCGCATGCTCTCTACATAAACGCTGTTTAGTGCGCATGCTCTCTACATAAATGCTGTCTAGTGCGCATGCTCTCTACATAAACGGCGTCTAGTGCGCATGCTCTCTACATAAACGCTGTCTAGTGCGCATGCTCTCTACATAAACGGCGTCTAGTGCGCATGCTCTCTACATAAACGGCATCTAGTGGGCATGCTCTCTACAGAAACGCTGCTAGTGCGCATGCTCTCTACAGAAACGCTGCTAGTGCGCATGCTCTCTACAGAAACGCTGCTAGTGCGCATGCTCTCTACAGAAACGCTGCTAGTGCGCATGCTCTCTACAGAAACGCTGCTAGTGTGCATGCTCTCTACAGAAACACTATCTAGTGTGCATGCTCCATTGTTCACAGACTCGTGTTTCTGCCTCCGTTTAACATGTTGCAATGCGCTGATAGAGCACAAACATGTCATGATGAACACACAACTAGAAGATGACCACGCTGTCTGTTAATGTAAATATGATGGCTAAACGTGCTGCTAACGTTAGAGTAGCCAGGTGTACTGCTGCTCATTTAGACATATTAAGGCACAGGAACAGGTCTGAAAAGCTACATTTCCCCCCGTGTGTTTCACAGTAACTCAAATATGGGTCAATATATGACAAAGCATTCAGTTGCTGTCCCACCAATAATCCCTGCAGGACAAGTTTTACTCATGACATGTTAATTGAATTTAAGTTAGCTTAACCAAGCCAACTTTAGCATGACTAGCGGTCCCATTCATTTTCGCCAGGTCACGGTGTTTTGGAAAACTTCATAGGAAATTCATCACAGACCAATTGTTGAGTGACATTAACCAAAGCTAGCAAACGTATACATGATCTGTTAACAGGACTTCTTGTAATGTTAACTTACTGTCGCAGAAATAGCAGCATGGTGAGCTTTAGATGCCTCTTGAGGTTGCTTGTATTCTTGCCACGTAGTTTATAGCCACAGCGTGTACCTCTGTCTCCCACTACAAGGCATTCCGTTTTATTTTCTGCTGGATTATGTGTAAAGTATGTCCATAAATCATCGCGTCTTTTCCGCCCATCAAGCCCTTATGTTGGCATTGCCGATGGTCCATGAACTGTGTTGCTGCCCCGGTGTGCACTGTGCCAGGACATGCCCAGTGGTGGGCATGACCAAACAAGGACCGGATGCAGGTGCATTGCTGATATTTTCAGCATTTGGTAGACAGGTTGCACACACCGTTGAAGGAAACGCCATGCATTTTTTATAGTCCTATAGCCAACCCACTAACATTTTCATCTCGTCTCGTCAACAAAAACAACAGATACGTCTTGTCATATTTTCGTGATCAAAGAGTTATGTTTAGCTCGTCACCGTCTCGTTTTAGTCATGAAAAAAAGGTGCGTTAACGAAATCATTTCATCATCGTTAACGAAAACAACAGTGCTTAATAATCCGTGACGTCAGCACTGGTGTGCACATAATCTGGGATCTGACACAAGCCCAATTATCTAATACAAAGACCATCACCTCTATGCTTTAGTATGAGGTAGGAGAAAAAAAACCCATAGGTTAGCCATGTTATATAAACAGCAGTGTAGCCTAAAACTAAAAAATATCTGAGTTCTTGAGACATCCATAAGGCTAGCCTATAGGTAGTGATTCAAAAAAGGTGATAAAATTCTCCCATTATACAGTATATTAAAAAAGGGGGGTCAAGCATATTTGCTGATAGCATTAGCACTTTCCTCGAAAACATGGTATAAGGTATCATAAAGCTCAGAAGACACTGTTTGTAGGTTTAACTCAAAGGAGAGGAAAAAACGACACCAAGACCTGCTGTTTCGGCCAATTAAAGGACGATGATGGCAACATGGCTTGGCTAGCATGAAAACAATACCAACATAGGTCCTAGCATGAATGAATCCAAACATTAGTCCAGCGTACTAATGTTACCTGTATCAATAGTTTCAGATAAGGAGTCGAGGAGCTGACGTGCCTCCTCCGGTGTTTGCAAAAAGGAAGTCTCACCATTAAAAGTCACTTTCAAAGTTGCTGGATACTGAAGAAGGTCTGAACTCCCTTATCCCTCAGCTCCTTCCTCACTGCAGTAAACAAGCTTCGTTTCTTGGCAGTAGTGGGAGAGTAGTCAGGAAAAAAGCTGAGGATCACTCCGTCGTCCAGACGAATCAGCCCTTGTTTCCTCACTTCACGTAGTATGACATCTTGGTTGTTGAAACAGAGAAGCTTGAAAATGACAACTCGGGGTCTCTTGTTAGCGGCACTGGTGTAAATGCGATGAGCTCTTTCTATTTCAATCTCTCTGCCCACCAGCGTTGGTAGCCAAATAGGTAGAGATCTTTTGAGAAAGCCCACTGCATCATCCTTCTCCATACTGTCGGGGAGCCCAAGCAGACGGAGATTATTACGTCTGCTATGGTCTTGTAGTTCAACTAGTTGTTGTTCGACAGTGTCCAAACGACGAGCATGGCCATTCAGGATTTTCTTTTGTTCTCTCTGTTCCCCTGATATTAAGTCAATTTTTGAACACGCAGTAGCCATATGAGAGGATAGTTCACTTCTCATCGTTGCCATTTCAGACTTCAGTACGCACTCAAGTCTTGCCACAGTGTCCGCCATTTTAACATTAGCTGTAGCTCCAGTATCAGAACTTTCCGTTAACTTTTTCTTTTCCTTCTTTTGCTTTGAGGATGAGGGTGTTAAAGTCAGCTGTTTACGCGCTGTAGACATTTAGAAAAGTAAACCGGCAAAAATAAATCAACACAATCAATATAAATGAGGTTAAACTTTGAAAAAAGGTGGCTTTGTGTCAGGAGCTCCCTCAGTGAGCGTGCTACTCCATGGATGCATCACGTGATCTCACCTATGGAGGATTATTGAAGCCTTTCAAACCCACCAACTGTCACTTGTCATCACATTTATAGACTTCAAGAAAGTGTTTGACTCCATCGATAGGAATGTCATGTTTGCTATTCTACGTCACTATGGTATCCCAGTTGTCATCGTCAATGCCATCAGTGTACTTTACAACAATTCTAAAAGTGTTGTCATGGTGGATGGTAACATCTCTGATCCACTCCAAGTCACCACAGGGGTGCTGCAAGGGGATGTTCTTGCCCCCTTCTTGTTCACTGTGCTCATTGACTTCCTAATGAAAAAAATCAACTGAAGACACTGACTCCGGCATAGTTACTCATCCTCATCAGTCTAGAAGATATCCAGCCAAAATCTTAAACGATCTGGATTTTGCTGACGACATCGCCTTGCTGGAGTCTTCTATACCTAAAGCACAGGCACAACTTACCAGAACTGCCGCTGCAGGAAAACAACTATGCCTCACCATTAGTGTTCTCAAAACTGAGTATATGACCATCAACTGCAACCCACAGCCACCACTGGAAGTGTATGGTCAGCCTATTAAAGATGTATCAAACTTTAAATATCTAGGATCCATGATGGCATCTAGTAAGAATGATTTTACCAGGCGAAGGGCACTTGCATGGACCGCTTTTTGGAAACTTCAAAAGATCTGGAGAAGCCCATCATTGCCCACCGCTACAAAAATCAAGCTCTTTAATGTCACTTGTGTGTCAGTGCTCTGATATGGATGTGAATCCTGGGTACTGTCGCTTGACATGGAGAACAAGATAAATGCATTTGCCACATCCTGCTTCAGAGTTATGCTGAACATTAAGCGCCTTGATCATGTAAGCAACGCTCAGACATACAAGGTGACAAACACCCAGCCTCTCATCAACAAAGTCAGACAGCGACAACTGCATTTTATTGGACACGCCCAAAGGATGTCCGTAGAGGAGCCAATCAGGACATATGCCCCCTACGTCCCAACCCATGGCAAAAGATGCCCAGGACGTCAGAAGATGAGCTACCTGACCTACGTTCAGAACCTGCTGGGGGATGTGAAGGGTGACCTGACCCCCGATACTATTGCTGTGCTGGCTGCTGACCGTCAGTCGTGGACGAAACTTGTGATCGACTGCTCTGCAGCCGACTGATGACGATGATGATGGAGTCACAGGATACCCTCCATGACATGACAATCATGAAGTGTTCATATCTGTCTGGGGCAGAAAAAAGCAGACGAGCATTAATGGAATGAAAACAATGATAGGCCATTATTGCCAATTAACTGGATTTAGTCAATTTGTCTGCTTTTTTGTTTTTACTTTTGCTTGTTGATACAATTGAAATGGAAAAATACTGGCTAAATAGCTAGCTAGTACCTAGAGCAGATACAAGGTCTGCAGGCTAAATCTGGCCCACATGAACCTGGAAAAAAATAATATTGAAACAGTCCATAGCCTACTACTCTTCAAGATTTCTACACTGTCCAGAATTCACAGCAAATCCATGGCATAGTGACCACAATTGTTTGTCCAGTGAGCATAGCCTCAAACCAACAAGTTTGAATTAACTGTAAACCGCTGTGTGTATATATATATGTGCAGTCCAGGTTCTACTGTGTCTGAATGTGGCCTAGTTGCTGCACTTGATGTAAGTCATACTCGTGTTGAAAAACAAGTTGTGTTGGCAGTGGCAAAACCAGAAAATAATACAAAATACAGTCACAATCATTTCCAGATCTCATCTCATCTCATTATCTCAAGCCGCTTTATCCTTCTACAGGGTCGCAGGCAAGCTGGAGCCTATCCCAGCTGACTACGGGCGAAAGGCGGGGTACACCCTGGACAAGTCGCCAGGTCATCACAGGGCTGACACATAGACACAGACAACCATTCACACTCACGGTCAATTTAGAGTCACCAGTTAACCTAACCTGCATGTCTTTGGACTGTGGGGGAAACCGGAGCACCCGGAGGAAACCCACGCGGACACGGGGAGAACATGCAAACTCCACACAGAAAGGCCCTCGCCGGCCACAGGGCTCGAACCCAGGACCTTCTTGCTGTGAGGCGACAGCGCTAACCACTACACCACCGTGCCGCCCCATTTCCAGATCTGTATAATTAAATTGAGAAGTATGACATGCTTGTGCATTTCAGGTGGATGTCAGACAGCAATAGGAGCGGTGATGAAACAAATCTTAAAAAAAAATATTATAAGGGGGAAATTACAACTCATAAATCTTGATCTACTTTTCTTTTGCAGTAAATTCCAGCTACTTCACTGGCTCTCACCTTCATATCTCTGTCCTTGTAGTGTAGCTTTAGCTAGCTTGTACAGTGTCTTACAAAAATATTAATTCCCCTTGGTGTTTGTCCTGTTTTGTTGCATTACAAGATGGAATTAAAATGGATTTTTGGAGAGTTAGCACCATTTGATTTACACAACATACCTACCACTTTAAAGGTGCAAATTACTGTATTATTGTGACACAAACAATAATCAAGATGAAAAAAAAAACAGAAATCTGGAGCATGTATAGATATTCACCCCCTTTCGTATGAAACCCCTAAATAAGAGCTGGTCCAACCAATTCACTTCATAAGTCACATAATTAGTTGATTAAGATCCACCTGTGTGCAATCAAAGTGTCACACAATCTGTCACATGATGTCTGTATAAATCAACCTGTTCTGGAAGGACCCCGATTCTGCTACACTATTAAGCAAGCAACACAAGAACTAATGAGTACTCCAGACATGTCAGAGACAAAGTTGTGGCGAAACATAGATCAGGGTTGGGTTATAAAAAATATCCTAAACTTTGACTCATGGAGTACCATTAAATCCATTATAGCAAAATGGAAAGAATATGGTACCATTACAAACCTGACAAGAGAAGGCCACCTACCAAAACTCACAGATGGGGCAAGAAGGGTATTAATCAGAGATACAACAAAGACATCAATAACACTGAAGGAGCTGCAAAGATCCACAGTGGCAATGGGAGTTTCTGTCCATAGGACCACTTAAAGCCGTACACTCCAACACTCTCTGAAAAAAAAATATTCACAGGGTTAGTATGTAAAGCTTAAAATCGAGCTTTTTCAGCATAAAAAATAAGCTTGTTACATGTACATTAATTTATCAGTTGATAACTTTTTTATTTTAAGAAGTTGATCAAGATTAAAATAAGAAATTGTCTTAATGTAAACGTAGACTGACTTTGAGCATTTTCCCCCCTTTGCTCAACAACAGAAGAGAATTGAGTTAGTGCAACTTGTATTTCGAGCCAGCGTCTTTCAAAAGCAGAGTACAGCACTGAATTTGCCTGGACACGTTGTGCTGCTAGACCATGCCCCATCCACTGAGAGGAGAGGGAGAAGTGGGAGTTCATCTGGAATTAGTTACTGGTGAGTAACTTTTTTTTTGCCTTGTTTTATTCACAGCAGCTACTAAATGTATCAGCACACAGTGCAAGAATTTTTTTTACATATCACTAAAATTGAAATTATAGCTTGTCCTAAACTAATTCAGTGACCATATAGTTGGAAGACTTCTAGCTAGCTTGTAGCTGTATGGCCGCTTAGTATTCGTGATTTGATCTGTAACAATTATAGGTTTGTACAAGTATTTTGGTTTTAAATTGATTGTATGTTGACATTTTAAGCATTAGTTGCATTTTGTGTGAGGTTGAAGTTTGCGTATATGTATACGTGGATACAAGCCCGATTCCAAAAAAGTTGGGACAAAGTACAAATTGTAAATAAAAACGGAATGCAATAATTTACAAATCTCAAAAACTGATACTGTATTCACAATAGAACATAGACACAGGCCCGCTGACAGGGGGGGACAAACGGGTATGTTGTCCCGGGCCCAGGAATGGGGAGGGCCCAGAACTGGGCTCTCATGAAGTTGCGATTATTTTATTTCATTTCAAAATGTGTTGATTTGGGGGAGAAATATGCTATATTTGCATTCAATAAATGATTTCTAGATCTTTTGCCTTTATTGTCTTTGAAAAAGGCGTCAAGAACCCCCTACCACCCCTAATGCAAAAATGGTTTGGTCTGACTCTTTGATTAAGGGGAAAAAAACGACATCGTTCGATCATAGCGCTTCGACAATCAGCGTGCGTGCCATTTGCCAACATGCACAAGTCAGGAGCACAGAAAAGAAAAGAGAGGAAGAAACCAAGAGACTCAGGGGCTCACTGCATAAATATTTTTAAAAAGATTCGGATGATGCAGCAGGTACTAGCAAAGGCAGTGGGGCAGCTGAGGGTGACCATTCGTCCGGATTTCGTCCGGACAGTCCGGTTTTAGAGTCGTCTGTCCGGACGTCTGTCACGGTGGAGCAGGAATGAGTGCTCCACCTCCTGTCCATCTTCATCCTGGCATGACACAGGTTTTGAGAACTTTTCTACGACTGAATGGCCTGTTGCCCCAATTGTGCAAATTGATGGAGAACTTGGCTCAAATGGTAAATGCAATTCTCCCTGTTTAATGACTGAATGGATAGCTCCTGAATCTACCAGGAAATTAAACTTCTTTCCCCGTATTGTCAATGGCATGCACGGAAACTGGGTAAACGGGAAGGCTGCATAATTAAGGAAAGATAAATTTTCATCACCTTGCTGCATTTGGAGGTCATGTAGCTGTCTAATGTTGTCTGTGTGATTAGGCTGGGGTGTATGTTCCTGTATAATGTGAACTACCTGATTGGTTTAGTGTTGTGTTACCTCCTCTGTTCTCAGCCGCCTCTCCGTCCCTCTCCCCTGCCCATCAGTCAGCTTTGGGTTGCTCTGCCATACACTCTCTCTCACAAAGTGTCCTGTCTTCCCACAGTTGTAACACACCAGATCAGATCTGTTGAATCTTCCTCTACCAGGTTTCCAGTCTATGCCTCTCTTGGCCATAAGTCTCAGTTCATGTGTGGTAGGTCTGAATTCTCTGCAAAAGAGCAACAGCTCTTCCCCAAACTTCCTTCCTTCCACTTAATGCACATTAGGGAGATGTGTCATGCTTTCCTTGATATCTGTCCATGGGCAGTGAACCAGCATAGGCCCATCTGTCCCTGCCACTTTCACCATCAGCATGTTCAATGCCTCGATGCCATCATCCTCTGGATGTGAGCCTGTTGCGTACTCTTTAGCCTTTCTCTATTTCTTTGTCATCAGTGGTGATGGCTCGCTCTGATGAGGTGTCGTGGGGCGGTCCTCATATCCGGGTGGTGGACCTGTGACCTCTCTGGCAAAGCCCACTCTATCTTGCGTCTGGATAGAGTGGGCGTTACACCGGAGCCTGTGGGGGAGGTGCGCTGGGCGTAGACGATGTGAGGACTGGGGCTCCTCCCTCTGCTACTGGTGGTGTTGTAACAGGAAGTGTTGGGTTATTCTCATCTGGCTGTGGTGGTAGTCATTGTCTTGGGGGGGGGGCAGGCGGAGTTGAGGTCAGGATCAGCCTCCAACTTAAAACACTGAGAAACAGATGAGGGTCCTACCTGTCGTTTATCTCTCATGTGCCTCACTCTGCCACTCTTCAAATGCTTTCCAGTTCACTAAAAATGCCTCATTCTTTTTTTAAATTCTTGTCTAATTCATCCTTCTCTTTCTTATCTAAAGCCTTTTTTTAAGCCTTCCAACTGCCTCGAACTAAAACTTCCCCTATCGGAAAACCCGCATTCTTTTGCCCAGATATCAAACTGTGCTAGAAAGTCTTCCCCCAATTAACTCTCATGAATGTTGTTAGGCCTATCATATGAACAACCAGAGTGTCTTATCATGTGCTGTGTTGTGTCTTCGGTGCCTTTGTTATGGCATGAACCCATTTTACTTCAAATTACTTGACTCTGTTACAGAGGGGAAACTCTTAGTACAACTGTATGCGTAGAATAATGAAATAAAACTTAGATTCACAGTATATAAAACTTGCACCATCCATGCTGCAATTAGCAAGAAAAATAGAAATACGTGCGCACGTGCACACACACCGGCGATCTCTCACTCAAGAACTAAGGGAAACTTTAATCCTCGGCCGTCGCAGAGGTCGAAGTTCCCAGAACTTCTATTTTAGAAACCCAGTTCCTAGATCATTGACTCCTCACTGATATACGTGTGACACTAATGTCTGTGATGACACAGACATTAAATTTCACTGATCAGTAACTTCAGTACTCCTTTAATTTTGTAACTTTTAAATAAGGTAAAACAAAATTAGTGGTTCTTACCTATTTAATGATGGACTGCAGCGTTTCTTGCCTCGGGGCAGCAAAGAGCGTACCACCTCTTCTCTGAAGAATATGAGGTTAAAGATGGATGTTTGTTTCTCCAAGAGCGTCCTATGGTCCGCTTGCCACCCAGAAGACCACAGAAGTCATGCAGCCCACCCAAAGGATGCCAAGATTTGTCGTGGAAAAATGACAAACACCAACACCAGTCTTGTCCTTTTGCAAGAGAAAGGTTTATGGTAGAAATGGACAAGTGATGAGGGTTCGGCACACCCCTCATACTATCCCTTTGTTCTCTAATCTATATATACTCTCTACTAGATAAAAAGGAGACATCTATTGCATTACATCATTGCAATTACATGCCCTGATCATGTGCTGGGAGCGTGATCAGCTCTAAAGCTGATTGGATCATCTCTAATCGCTGGCTGGTACGCACGTCTGCTACGCACGTAATGAGCATGATAAGATGAACATGTTTCGGTGCAGAATGTCCTGAGTTGTTAGTCCTTGAAAAGGCAACACTCAGTAAAAAGGAAAATTTACTCTACATATATAAAATTTTTTAAAGTGTAGGGTTTTATGAAAGAGTGGCCAGAAAAGTAATTGCTTAAGAAAACCTGTTTGGAGTTTACTCAACAGCATCTGGCAGACTCCCCAAACACATGGAAGATTCTAAAATTGATCTTTTTGGGCATCATGGTAAAATGCCACATGTGGTGCAACCAACACCCTGAGAACACCTTTCCTATAGTGAAGCATGGTGGTGGCAGCATCATGCTGTGGGGATATTTTTCATCTGCAGGGACAGGAAAGCTGGTCAGGACTGAAGGAAAGATGGATAGCCCTAAATACAAGGCAATTCTGGAGAAAAACCTGTTTGAGTCAGCCAGAGGTTTGAGAATGGGAAGAAGGTTCCTGTTCCAGCAGGACAATGACCCTAAACATATTACTAAAGCTACACTGGAGTGGTTTTAAAGGGAAACATTTAAATGTCTTGGAATGGCTTAATCAATGCCCGGACCTCAATCCAATTGAGAATCTGTGGCATAACTTGAAGATTGCTGTACACCAACACAACTCATCTAACTTGAAGGAGCTGGAGCAGTTTTGCCTTGAGGAATGGGCAAAAATCTCAGGGGCTAGATGTGCTAAGCTAACAGAGACATACCCCAGGAGACTTGCAGCTGTAATTGCAGCTAAAGGTGGCTCTACAAAGTCTTGACTTTGGGGGGTGAATACCTATGCAGACTCCAGATTTGTTTTTTCATCTAGTCACAATACAATTTGCACCTTTGAAGTTGTAGGCATGTTGTGTAAATCAAATGGTGCTAACCCTCCAAAAATCCATTTTATTTCTTTTAATGTGACAAGACAAACACCAAGGGGGATGAATAATTTTGCAAGACACTAACTTTCAAACGGGAACAAAAATATTCCTCATCCCAACTGGCTAATCTGGATTCTCATTACAGTTGCATCCAATAAAACTTGATCAGATGAAGGAATGCATTCATTAAAAAAAAACCTTTTACACTCCACTATAAAGTTTTCACTTAATAGTTCATCCCATCCATCCATTATCCATAACCACTTATCTTGTGCAGGGTCGTGGGCATCCCAGCTGACTATGGGCAAGAGGCAGGGTATACCCTGGACAAGCTGCCAAATCATCACAGAGCTGACACATATACCCCTTTTCCACTAAATCAGTTCCAGGGCTGGTTCGGGGCCAGTGCTTAGTTTGGAACCGGGTTTTCTGTTTTCACTGACAAAGAACTGGCTCTGGGCCAGAAAAAACGGTTCCAGGGTAGCACCAGCTCTTTGCTGGGCTAGAGGAAAGAACTGCTTATGTCAGCGGGGGTGGAGTTGTTAAGACCAACAACAATAGCAAGACCGTGAGAGGGTGCCATTTTTAAATAAGCGACGAGATATCATGGATGCAGTAAAGCAGCAGTCATCCATTATTATTGTTGTTGCTGCTGCTTCTTCTCCATGTTGTTGTTGCTTCGATGTTCGCGCCAAGGTTTATGCAAACGCAGCGATGTAACTGATGTATACAGTGACATAATGACGTGGCTCCCCCTAGCACCCCGAGCTATGGA
Organism: Neoarius graeffei; assembly: GCF_027579695.1. Lineage (NCBI taxonomy): Eukaryota > Metazoa > Chordata > Actinopteri > Siluriformes > Ariidae > Neoarius > Neoarius graeffei. The sequence continues at coordinate 26,544,623 of NC_083580.1, read as the reverse complement.
AAAGCAAACTGGTTCTCAGCTGGTTCGCAAGTTGAACGAGTTATGAACCAGCACCAACACTGGCCCCGAACCAGCCCTGGAACTGATCTGGTGGAAAAGGGGTAATAGACAAACAACCATTCACACCTACGGTCAATTTGGAGCCACCAATTAGCCTAAACTGCATGTCTTTGGACTGGGGGGGAACCAGAGCACCTGGCGGAAACCCACGCAGACACGGAGAGAACATGCAAACTCCATACAGAAAGGCCCCCATCAGCCACTGGGCTCAAACCCAGAACCTTCTTGCTGTGAGGTGACAGTGCTAACCACTACATCACTGTGCTGCCCCATTTTCATCTAATAGTGTATATACTTTAATACTTTGTGAACTCATCTTTTTTTATAGAAGCACCCTATTCTGTTTTCAGAGCCTAGGTTATTGGTGTTAGTTGATCGAACAAGTTTTTAAATATTGAAAACTGATTTGAGGCTCTTGAGGGTATCACAAAAATGCTGATGTTGCCCAGGCACAATGTAAGTTTGTGATAGGTTTTGATCTGTCTCTACTGAAGGAGGTTGACTTGACAAAGTATGATCTAGGAATGTAGACCTCTGCCACCTAGAAGATTCTGCCTTATGGATATATCTGGGAGCAGTCACTGACACAGACACAGCAGTTCAGAGATGTTTCTCAGGTTATCGTCAGACAAACATGAGTATATATTCACATTCAAGAGCGTGTTGTAGCTATATGATTGGCTCATGATTTAAGAAGCTGAGTTGTCTGTGTGTGACATAGTAATGTTCATGGGTGATGAAGCATTACATCCCTGGTTCAGACCACATTACTTTATGAAAGAAGAGAGACATTATATACTATTACATTACCTGTCAGGATCATAATCTAATGAAAGAAGAAATACATTACTGGTCAAAATAACCTTCATTAAGCAGAGAGCAGAATGTGCGAATGAAGGTAAATCTCAAGGATTTAACTAACCGAAACAAGCATCAATCAGACCAGCCTGTTCCAGTTTCAAACATGTCAAACATATACAGTGCCTTGCAAAAGTATTCATCCCCCTTGGTGTTTGTCGTGTTTTGTTGCATTACAAGCTGGAATTAAATTGGATTTTGGGGAGGTTGGCACCACTTGATTTACACAACAGGCCTACCACTTTAAAGGTGCACATTGTTTATTTACTGTGACACAAATAATAATTAAGATGAAAAAACAGAAATATGGAGTGTACATAACTATTCAGTCCCTTTTGTATGAAACCCCTAAATAAGAGCTGGTCCAACCAATTCACTTCATAAGTCACATAATTTGTTGATTAAGATCCACCTGTGTGCAATCAAAGTGTCACATGATGTCTGTATCAATCAACCTGTTCTGGAAGGACCCTGACTCTGCTACACTACTAAGCAAGCAACATGAAAACCAAGGAGCACTCCAAACAGGTCAGAGACAAAGTTGTGGAAAAGTATAGATCAGGGTTGGGTCATAAAAAAATATCCAAAACTTTGAATATCCCAGGGATCACCATTAAATCCATTATAGCAAAATGGAAAGAATATGGGACCACTACAAACCTGACAAGAGAAGGCCACCCACCAAAACTCACAGACCGGGCAAGGAGGGCATTAATCGGAGATGCAACAAGGACACCAACGATAACGCTGAGGGAGCTGCAAAGATCCACAGCGGAGATGGGAGTATCTGGGTGTTTTCACACTTGGTCCCTTTCGGCCATCTAACCAAACTCAGATCGATGACTCAGCATTTTTTGCGCATATGTGAACACTCCAACCGTACCCAGACCCCTTTAAAGCGAACCGAACTGAGACCACCTCAGGAGGTGGTCTCAGTACGGTTCGCTAAAAATCAACGGTACGGTTCGCTTAATCTGCGCATTGTGAACAAAAAGCACACCAGGTTCACTTCGCCTTTTTCACTGTAGTTTAACCTTCTTTGTTTGCCATAGTTGGTCATGTGACTGTAGCAGGGAAACTCAACTTCCTTTTGGAACTTACCACAGCCGCTTTACAGTTCTCTGAACTTAGTGTTATTTTCCTTAATCTGCACTATTTTGATCAAAGAATACAGCAGGGCAAGCATGGCAGCAGACATTTTGATTCAAGAGAAAATTACCCAGAATTATGTGCACTGGGGGTCTGAGGGCTCTAGAGGACCTGGTGTGAACAGAAAGAGGACTGAGGCCCCATCAAAGCTTAACTGGACCAGAAAGAGAACCCAGTCCTCTTTGTAATAAATTCACAGAGTGAACACAAAAAGAACCGAGTTCTTTTTCTGTTGGTCCACTTTTTGGTCCACTTAAAGAGGACTGAGTCTGGTTCCTTTAAAGGGGACCAGGTGTGAAAACACCCTCTGTCCACGGGACCACTTTAAGCCATACACCCCACATAATGGGGCTTTATGGAAGAGTGGCCAGAAAAAAGTCATTGCTTAAAAAAACAAAGCAAAACACGTTTGGAGTTTGCCAAACAGCATGTGGCAGACTCCCCAAACACATGGAAGAAGATTCTCTGGTCAAATGAAGATTAAAAATTGAACTTTTTGGCCATCATGGGAAATGCCATGTGTGGTGCAAACCCAACACCCTGAGAGCACCATCCCTACAATGAAGCATGGTGGTGGCAGCATCATGCTGTGAGGAGGTTTTTAATCTGCAGGGACAGGAAAGCTGGTCAGGACTGAAGGAAAGACAGATGGCACTAAATACAGGGCAATTCTGGAGGAAAACCTGTTTGAGTCAGCCAGAGGTTTAAGACTGGGATGAAGGTTCATGTTCCAGCAGGACAATGACCCTAAACATACTGCTAAAGCTACACTGGAATGGTTTAAAGGGAAACATTTAAATGTCTTAGAATGGCCTAATCAAAGCCCAAACCTTAATCCAATTGAGAATCTGTGGCATAACTTGAAGATTGCTGTACACCAACACAACCCATCTAACTTGAAGGAGTTGGAGCAATTTTGCCTTGAGGAATGGGCAAAAATCCCAGTGGCTAGATGTGCTAAGCTAATAGAGACATACCCCAAGAGACTCGCAGCTGTAATTGTAGCAAAAGGTGGCCCTATAAAGTATTAACTTTGGGGGGGGGGGGGGGGGGGGGATACTTATGCGCACTCCAGATTTCTGTTTTTTCATCTTAATTATTATGTCACAATAAAAAAAACGGCAATGTACACCTTTAAAATGGTAGACATGTTGTGTAAATCAAATGGTGCTAACCCCCCAAAATCCATTTTAATTCCAGCTTGTAATGCAACAAAACAGGACAAACACCAAGGGGGATGAATACTTTTGCAAGGCACTGTATTTATATCAGTTTGTCACCCTTAATTTAATGTCTCTTTTTTTTCTTAAACGGTTTGCCCTCATTCAAGAAAATGGAACATTTAATTCTCTTCATTCTTACAACCCCGATTCCAAAAAAGTTGGGACAAAGTACAAATTGTAAATAAAAACGGAATGCAATAATTTACAAATCTCAAAAACTGATATTGTATTCACAATAGAACATAGACAACATATCAAATGTCGAAAGTGAGACATTTTGAAATTTCATGCCAAATATTGGCTCATTTGAAATTTCATGACAGCAACACATCTCAAAAAAGTTGGGACGGGGCAATAAGAGGCTGGAAAAGTTAAAGGTACAAAAAAGGAACAGCTGGAGGACCAAATTGCAACTCATTAGGTCAATTGGCAATAGGTCATTAACATGACTGGGTATATAAAGAGCATCTTGGAGTGGCAGCGGCTCTCAGAAGTAAAGATGGGAAGAGGATCACCAATCCGCCTAATTCTGCACCGACAAATAGTGGAGCAATATCAGAAAGGAGTTCGACAGTGTAAAATTGCAAAGAGTTTGAACATATCATCATCTACAGTGCATAATATCATCAAAAGATTCAGAGAATCTGGAAGAATCTCTGTGTGTAAGGGTCAAGGCCGGAAAACCATACTGGGTGCCCGTGATCTTCGGGCCCTTAGACAGCACTGCATCACATACAGGCATGCTTCTATATTGGAAATCACAAAATGGGCTCAGGAATATTTCCAGAGAACATTATCTGTGAACACAACTCACCGTGCCATCCGCCGTTGCCAGCTAAAACTCTATAGTTCAAAGAAGAAGCCGTATCTAAACACGATCCAGAAGCGCAGACGTCTTCTCTGGGCCAAGGCTCATTTAAAATGGACTGTGGCAAAGTGGAAAACTGTTCTGTGGTCAGACGAATCAGAATTTGAAGTTCTTTATGGAAATCAGGGACGCTGTGTCATTCGGACTAAAGAGGAGAAGCACGACCCAAGTTGTTATCAGCGCTTGGTTCAGAAGCCTGCATCTCTGATGGTATGGGGTTGCATTAGTGCGTGTGGCATGGGCAGCTTACACATCTGGAAAGACACCATCAATGCTGAAAGGTATATCCAGGTTCTAGAGCAACATATGCTCCCATCCAGACGACGTCTCTTTCAGGGAAGACCTTGCATTTTCCAACATGACAATGCCAAACCACATACTGCATCAATTACAGCATCATGGCTGCGTAGAAGAAGGGTCCGGGTACTGAACTGGCCAGCCTGCAGTCCAGATCTTTCACCCATAGAAAACATTTGGCGCATCATAAAACGGAAGATATGACAAAAAAGACCTAAGACAGTTGAGCAACTAGAATCCTACATTAGGCAAGAATGGGTTAACATTCCTATCCCTAAACTTGAGCAACTTGTCTCCTCAGTCCCCAGATGTTTACAGACTGTTGTAAAGAGAAAAGGGGATGTCTCACAGTGGTAAACATGGCCTTGTCCCAACTTTGAGATGTGTTGTTGTCATGAAATTTAAAATCACCTAATTTTTCTCTTTAAATGATACATTTTCTCAGTTTAAACATTTGATATGTCATCTATGTTCTATTCTGAATAAAATATGGAATTTTGAAACTTCCACATCATTGCATTCCGTTTTTATTTACAATTTGTACTTTGTCTCAACTTTTTTGGAATCGGGGTTGTACATGTAAAATAATGGCCCTTTTCCACTGCATGGTACCAGCTCAACTCGACTTGATTTTACTTCCCTTTTTTTGGTTTTCCATTAGGTTAAAAGTTGTGGATAGTACCTGGTCCTTTTTTCTTTTTTTTTTTGTATCACCACTGTTGAGGTTCCAAGCTAGCTGAGGTGATACCAAAAGGTGACATGAAAACACTGTGGACTACTGAGTGGCCAGGGAGAATCATATCACTGTGTCATTACTGTGCGATATGGGATGTCCTGAACAAACCTTCCATTTTTAAATAGCATTATACTTACTTATTACCACGAGCTGGCCTAGTGGTTAGTGTGTCCACCTCTCAACTGGGAGATTGCGAATACTTAAGACCAAGATCAAAAAACTAGAGAGTTTTCTAAACAAAGAAGGGGAAAAAACGTATAGTGGGACTCAGTGTCAAACAGAGAGGCCAAAAACCCTATGTATACTCACTTCATTACCACGAAGGTACGAATTCCAAATTAAAAAAAATTCACAACTACAGCAAGGTGCTCATTCTTATTCAGTGAAGTGAACATGAGCAACAACACAGTGGCTCTGCAGAGCCAATTTCACCTAGGTACATTTACATTTAGGGATGCTTTGGAGCGCACTTGGGACCCAGTCATTATGGGCAACACCTGATGCTGATTTGAGCACAATCAACATGCTCTTTTCACAGAGTCTTTGCAATTATTCTGTCAGGTATGTGGCGGTAGACAGGTCTAAGTGCAGGAAGGGTGTTTATTAGTAAGCATGATACTGACAAAAACAAAACATAAGCGAACCCGAAAGCAGAGTCATAAACATGACTACAAATAAACATGACCGTGATAATGATAATATTTCACAAAGCCTCTGTGTCCTTATATGCACATGCTGATTGGGCTCAAATCAGTATCAGGTGTTTTCCATAATAACTGGGTCCCAAGTGTGTGCACCACGCACTCCAAAGGATCCCCGAATGTAAATGCACCTTGGGTTGCTTGGGTTCACTTCACTGGATAAGAATGAGCACTTTGCTGTAGTTGTGAAATTAATTTTTTTATGGAATTCTTACCTTCATGGAAGTGAAGTGAGCATACCATAGTGTCTTTGACCTCTCTGTTCGACACCAAGTCCCACTGAATGTTTTTTCCCCTTCTATGTTTAGAAATCTCTATTTTTCCCCCCGATGATGAATTACTTTTGGTAAATTAAAAAATCTGATGTTTTTGTTTCATTCAAAACAATTTGCATATCCAAAAATGCAGCAAAACCTTCCCATATGAATCAATAATAATTAACTTGGCTGAATGGAGCACTACAAGCTTGCCTCCTGTCATGGCGCCCTAGTTACCATTGGGATGGGGTCACATGACAGTGCAAAGCCTCTATAGAGATGTGAGTAGGGAGTCACACTCTCGCAGTTACCAGAGGACTGGCCCCCCATTGTAACTCTAGCTATTGTAATAGGTGAGAGGCTGAGGGCTATGGAAACGGAAATCGGCGCCGCCCGATGTGCCTTCAGGGCCTGGTTAGTACTGGGACTTGAGACTGCCTGGGAAGCCCAGATCCTGGCACTGGAGGGACTTTGATATTTTTTTATTATACTTCACTGATTATATGTGAGTTTTCACACCATTCGCATGCATGTTTGTATGTGCACATGAAACAGTGTCATGTCAAGCATATTAAGTCATAACCAGATCATAGCAGAAGTAGAATATCAGGATGAATCAGAGTGGTCCGTGTTGTATGAAAGGAGAGAAGGTTAGCACTCCCCTTGACAAGGATGGAAGAGGTCCTAGTGACCCACAACACATACAATTAAGGCACTGCCACCTACTTCATGACCTTTCTAACCATGTCTTACCAAATTTCCCCTGGGGATTATTAAAGTATTTCTGATTCTGTCCAGAGGTGGTGGTGGCACAGTAGTGTAGTGGTTAGCACTGTTGCCTCACAGCAAGAAGGTTCTGGGTTCAATCCCAGTGGCTGATGGGGGGCCTTTCTGTGTGGAGTTTGCATGTTCTCCCCATGTCTGCGTGGGTTTCCTCCAAATGCTCCGGTTTCCCCCAAAGACGTGCAGGTTAGGCTAATTGGTGGCTCTAAAATGACCATAAATGTGACTGTGAATAGTTGTTTGTCTCTATGTGTCAGCCCTGCGATGACCTGGTGACTTGCCACGCCTACTTAAATCAAAAGGTGCAGGCTATCTGCTGGTCCACATTGCTGGGATCATCACCTTGTAGTGGTGATGTGGCTTGTGTGTTCCAGTGACCCTTAGAGCTATGTCGGCTGGAGTTTAATACTCCTAGTAGGGTCACCCATACCGAACAGGTCGACGGGTAGGAACCAGATGAAGAATGATCCCCTGGTCCTCCAGGTTGGGGGTTGGGCTGAGGGCTGATAACCCGCTCCTATAAAAAAGATCTTATTACGGAAACTGAAAGCAGAGACAATTCATTTAATCTTGGGTGCGCAGGAGGCACTTTCCCAAATAACGGAGAACATATGACGCAAGGGGGTCAAAGCCAGCAGGAAGCCCCCAGACTGATGGAGCCACTTCTACACCCAAAGAGCATCACCAAGATTGGTAATTGGAATGTAAGGACACTATATGAGAGCGGTAATATTGCTCAGGCAACAAGAGAGATGGCAAAGAGAGAGATTGACATCATGGGTATAAGTGAAACACACTGGATTGGACATGGGAAGTTGCAGCTGCAAGAGGGAGAGACCATAATCTACTCAGGAAGAGAAGACAATATTCATAGGCAAGGGGTAGGCATACTAATGTCGAAGAGCGCAAGCAGAGCATTAATAGACTGGAGACCAATTAGCGAAAGGATTGTCCAAGCAAGGTTTTACTCCAATCACATTAAGTTGATGCTAGTACATGTGTACGCACCTACAGAGGATGCTGAAGAGCAGGTAAAGGATGAGTTCTATGCGAGGTTGCAGGATGTGTTGAGTTCATGCAAGACACATGATATGCTGGTTGTGACTGGGGACATGAATGCAAAGGTTGGTGATAAAAACCAGAACTATGAACGAGTGATGGGTAAACATGGCTTGGGGCAACAAAATAATAATGGTGAAAGATTATGCGAGATCTGTGACATGAACGAGCTAATGATAACTGGCACGCTCTTTCCTCACAAAACGATACACAAAGCAACATGGACATCACCAGATGGAGTGACCAGAAACCAGATAGACCACATACTCATTAGCAGGAAATTCAGGAATTCTGCGAAGGACACGCAGGTTTTCAGATCAGCTGACATAGGAAGCGATCATTTTCTCTTGTGCATGGAAGTCAAGTTGAGGTTAAAAACAAACCCGAGAGAGAAAGGAAGGGCAAGGGCAAAATATGATACAGCGAAGTTGAAGGATGAAGATACAAGGAAGGCCTTTACCATCGCCTTAAACAGGTATGATGCACTGGAGGAGGAAGAGATAGAGCAGGAAGATAAACACGCTGAAGAGGATATAGAGCGAGAGTTTAATATCATGATGAAGGCGCATACTGAAGCTGCTGAGACTGTGCTTGGAAAACCAAAAAGAAGGAAAAAACCATGGATAAGTGGCCATTCATGGAAGCTCATAGAAGAGAGGGAAGAGATCAACAAAAAGCTATTAGGAACACGCTCAGAAAGAGTGAAGACACAGCTCAGGAAGAAATATGTAGAGAAGAAGTCAGAGGTGAAGAAGAGTATATGGAAAGACAAAAGGATATGGATGGACGGCATTGCAGAAGAGGCAGAGAACGCTGCAAGGAACCAACATATGAGAACGCTGTATAGACTAACTAAGACCCTGTGCAATGAGAGATCAAGAAGGAGTAGCGCAGTCCTAGACAAAGGGGGAAATCTTCTAAGTAGCAAGGAGGATATAAAAGCTAGATGGACAGAGCACTTTCAAGAAGTTCTTAATAGAGAAGCACCAACAAACCCAATAACCGAGGAGGAAGACAACGGCTTTGAATTCACTGATATCATAGAAGAGATAAAAACAAATGAACCAACAATGGGAGAAGTAAAATCAGCCATGGGAAGACTGAAGAATGGAAAAGCACCAGGGACAGACTCGATTACGGCAGAGTTACTGAAGGCAGGTGGAGAATTTTCTGTAAAGAAAATACATGAATTATTGAAGAACATCTGAAAGTACGAGAAAGTACCCAGCAGATGGAAGCAAGGCTTGATAATTAAATTACCAAAGAAAGGAAACCTGAAGGAATGCAAGAACTCCAGGGGTATAACTCTTCTGTCTGTTGCAGGGAAAATACTTAGTCGGATCATTATCGACAGACTACGTAATGGAGTAGACAAAAGACTGAGAATGGAACAAGCCAGTTATAGAAGTGGAAGAGGAACAATAGAACAGGTGTTTGTTCTACGAAACATACTGGAACAAGTGAATGAATGGCAGGCGACCTTATATTTAGGATTTGTAGATTTTGAGAAGGCCTTTGATTCGGTACACAGAGAGAGTTTATGGATAATCATGAAGAAATATGGAATACCGGAGAAGTTGGTGAGGATGGTAAAGTTATTCTATGATGGCTTTCAATGTGCAGTTGAAGAAGGGGGTGAAACAGGCGAATGGTTTGAAGTCACCACAGGAGTAAAGCAAGATTGTAATATGTCAGGGTTCCTGTTCTTGATAGTACTTGACTGGGTAATGAGGAGAACAGTCAGGAATGGCGAAAATGGAATAAGATGGAAATTTACATCAAAGCTGGATGACCTAGACTTCGCGGATGATATTGCATTGCTCTCTTCCACCAAGCAACAAATGCTATATAAATTAAACAAGTTAGACGCAGAAGCTAGGCGTGTGGGATTGAAGATCAATGTGCAGAAGACAAAGATGATGAGAATTAACCCGAGCAGCCAAGAACACTTTACCATTGGAACACAAGACAGGATTGAAGATGTCGAAGAATTTAATTACCTAGGAGCGACAGTATGTAAAGATGGTGGAGGCATGAAAGACCTGAAGAACCGTTTGTCGAAAGTGAGAGGGGCATTCATGAGACTGGAAAAGATCTGGAGATCCTGCAATATATCAAGGAAAACTAAACTTAGGCTCTATAAGACGCTGGTTGTGCCAATCCTGGTATATGGCTGTGAAACGTGGAAAATGAATCAAGGAGATAGTAAGATGATAGATGTTTTCAACAACAAATGTCTTCGAAGAATAATGAAAGTACGTTGGGAAGAACATGTATCCACAGAGGAACTCCTGAAGCAAGCAAACTGTAGGCCACTAAGCAACGAAGTAAAGAGGAGGAGGTGGAAGATGATTGGACACATCTTACGGCAAGACAGAAACAATCTCATGAATGTGGCTATGACCTGGGCACCAGAAGGAAAAAGGAAGAGAGGAAGGCCAAAAACAACATGGTGCCGGACAGTTGAGAAAGAAAGAGCTGAGGCCGGATGGAGATCATAGGATGAGGCGAGGGAGACTGCTGCAGACAATAAGAAATGGAGAGAAACTGCTGAAGCCTTATGTGCCACCTAGGGCGCGAAGAAGACAGGTACAGGTACAGGTATCTGCTGGTACCTCGTATAGTGAAGACTACATCAGGGGGCAGAGCCTTTTCTTACAAAGCCCCACAGTTATGGAACAGCCTTCCAAGTAGTGTTCGGGAATCAGACACAGTCTCAGCATTTAAGTCTAGGCTGTAAACATATCCGTTTAGTCAAGCCTTTTGTTAATAGTGTTTATGAGGTAAAGGAGTAGATCTGGAGGGTCCTCAGACATAGTATTTTGGTAAACTGGGATGTACAGTATGGATGCTGTCAGTCCCCCACTCGCTTGCTCACTTGAGTTTGTTGATGGTGTAGTGGCTGGCTGCTTTATGTCCCGGGGCTCCCTCATGCCTGTGTTACCTTATGGCTCTCCCCTTTTAGTTATGCTGTCATAGTTAGTTTTACCGGAGTCCCTGCTTGTACTCAGCGCAAAATGTTTTCTGTTCCTACTTATTCAGGTGACACTGGGCAGACCTAACAACCTGTGTCTCCCCCCCGCCATCCCCCCCCATCCCTCTGAGGTACATGTCAATCCTGAGATCGAGATGCTGACCTCTTCTGCTCCTTGGACTTGCCTGATCCATCCTGATGCCCTGTGTCTGGTTGGAGTCTCATCGCATCGCTCCTGTGGAGGATGGCCCCATATGGACAGTTGAAAGTCACACTTGGAAGACACTCTGGACACTTACAGTAATGCTTTTATGGCTGAGGACTACAGTTGACTTGCTAACTTTAGGACTGCAGTTGTCATGAACAGTTTTGCACTCAAGTTTCCATCAATGAAGAGTTATAACATCAACAAAACTGACTTCATGTTAAAACTGTTAATGTTATAATCATGTCTGTTGCTGCCCAAATGAGGATAGGTTCCCTTTTGAGTCTGGTTCCTCTCGAGGTTTCTTCCTCATGTCATCTGAGGGAGTTTTTCCTTGCCACCATCGCCACAGGCTTGCTCACTGGGGATAGATTAGGGATAAAATTAGCTCATGTTTTAAGTCGTTCAAATTCTGTAAAGCTGCTTTGCGACAATGTTTATTATTAAAAGTGCTATACAAATAAACTTGACTTGTCCAGGGTGTACCCTGCCTCTCACCCATAGTCAGCTGGGATAGGCTCCAGCTTGCCCACAACCCTGCACAGGATAAGCGGTTACAGATGATGGATTTCTGTCCAGAGGTTAAGGAGAGCCTCAGCAGGAGACAGGTGTCAGGGTCTATTGTATACTGTCATCAGAGTAGACTCGATGTTACCATGATTTAGATACATGCACTGTAATAACTAACTTAGTTAAGGCTTTTTTGATGCTATTTACCACGCAACAAAGGTCTGTTATCTTTTGGACTTTGGAGTAAGACTAGGCCTGATTCCATGGATTTGCAGCTTTATAACTATACTTCATCAGAAGGTGCATTACCTGGATTGTTTCTTTGACTGGCAATAACCCATGGATTAGGTCAATAAACCAAAGGGCCTATTATCTTTTAACACATCAATAATACAGTGTGGGGTAAACCAGAATAACCAGAGCAAAACAACCGACCAAGCAAACAAAAATCGAACAAAGTGTAAAATCCTGCATATAACATATTCTCAGCCTTGACCAATCATGAAAACACCTTGAACACCTGTAATTCAACAGAAGTCTTGGTCATCACTACCACAAGATTGTCTATACTGGGGCACCCAAGTGGAACAAATTGTGTCTTCATACAATAAAAAAAACTACTTATCCAGTGGCTGTGTTACCTTAAGAAATTTAGAGTTATTGCTATCGTTTTACACGAGCTATGTGTGACTTGTCCTATAATATGCAACCTCTACCAAGCATAGATCAATCACCAAAGATCAAGATAAAAACATTAGAACAACTTCAGAAACGTTTCTACCAAATCATTCTCAGCCCAGGATACACAACCTATTTAGAAGTGCAGAAGATTTTACAGCTTTCCCACCTTTACTAAGAAAAAAACGCCTGGTTTTCCAGATTCAAGGACTGTCTGGCCCCGTTTACACAGTTACTGACCATTAAACAAACAAACACAAAAATGTACATGTTTTTGTGCATGCAGACTCTTGAATGAAAATATATAGATTTTTCTAGACGAAAATTGTCAGTTTTTAATGATTTTGTATGTCCTGTATATACGTTTGTTACACACGCGTGTACATACATACATACATACATACATGTGTATGTATTTATATATTAATAAATTAAAAAAAATTTATATATATATATATATATATATATATATATATATATATATATATATATATATATATATATATTAGAGTCTCGGTTTGGGATTTAGTTATTTTCTAAAGTTCATGATCAGACTTTTCACCTTAGTATAGAAATGAAACCTGAACCACTCGCTCCTGTCGTGTCAAACAGATTTCCCTATAATGACATTTACATAAAAACATATTAATTATTCAAATTGTTATTATGCGTAGTGACAAAGACAGTCAGCAGAGGTGAAGCAACGCTGCAGACCTCTCCACAACTGTTTTATAAATTTCCAGCAATAACTGTAAAATGTTGTGTCCCACTAGATAATAACTAAATGATTCTGGAATGTTCTGTAAACTTAAAACACAATTTTATGACCTTGTTTTAATCTTACACTATTCTGATGACAATTAAATAATATATCATATAAAAACATGGTCAAGCTAATAAAAACAAAATAGCCCTTTATTTTCCGGTTAGTAGTCTCCAAGCACACATAAAGCTATGACGTGGAACGTAAACAACGAGAATCCGGAAATGCACAGAAAAGCTTCTGCCGCGTGCTCCTCGGTTAGAGAACACTTGATTTCCTCACAGTTACAGAGCCTATGATTTAATCACGCCTTTAGTGAACATTATTTTCGTTTGATTTTTTTTTAACTCTCTCCTTTTGTTACCATTGGTATTTTCCGTTTCGCCTGATTTGACGTAGTCGTGGTTGCTCAAGTGTTTTATCGAAGTCCTCTCCAATGTAGACGTCGTTCAAGCTTTCGCCTATTACACGCAGTGCGAGGTCAGTGGTGTGTGTACGCGTGCGCGAGGAGGCGGTATGGAGGTTTTGTGGCTTCTGCTGCTGCTCATCGTGCCGGTCCTGTTTTGGACTAGCACCACGTTCGTTTTCTATTTCAAAAAATGTTTCTACGTGGCTTATATGATGTTGTTGGCCATGATCGCTATTCCCATTTGTATCCTGAAAAGCGGCGGACGGGACGTCGAGAATATGCGGTGAGTAATCAACGGAGCTTGTACGACATTGCACCGCACCGCTAGCCAACTGTGCTAAATGTTAAGCGTCAAAAGCAGGCTGGATTTGAGTGTCATAGAGATGGATTGAGAAGATAACGCAGTGTGTCGTTATTTCTCGCTAAAGCAGCGAATGTGTCTGTATATTATATGAAGAACTAATAAGTAGTATTAATCAGCCATAACGGGGCTAATTTATTGTAGCTAATATACCAGTTGCAGCTGATTTCGTGTCTCCCATTTGCCTTTTGAATGGATGAATGGACTTCTGTATTGCCGAGGATATTGGCTTGTGTCGCCAGATGTTCCCTGACTGCACAAGCCGACCCCAACCAGTTTGCTAGTTATGCTAAGCTAGGGTCTCAGTCATGGCTCCCAGACTGACATTTCCAATGTGTTCTGGTTTTATTGTATTCACTTGTGAGTTAGCCATTCGTTAACAACACTGCCAAATGGCCAAACAAAATAACCAATTAGGCCTAAAGTTAGAAGTTCTTAATCTACCAAAAGTGATGGTATATAACGTTGTTAGTATCATATTTGCTAAGCAGCTTTTTTTTTTAATTTCTTTTTGTTTTTGTCTTTTTTTTAACTATAAAAACATTTGCAGTTGTTTTTTTTTTTTTTTTCGACCAGGAATATCAGTGCACAACTTTTTATGATTTGGCAGATAGTTGTGTTGGTTTAGAATGAACTTGCTCAACTGGTGTAAAGTGAATTTGATAACGTGGGTCAAATCAGACACGAGCTGACACTTTTTTATATACTGATGTACATTGATCTGCACACACCAGATAGATATTTGACTGGAGTGCCACGGTGACGCATAGCTCAGCTGATTCTTATCTTAGACCTACATTACAGTGAGTCTTGTGAAATTGTACTTTTGACATGTTGTAAGAGCAGTGTTGTTGGGTAACTGTGAGAAATATGAAGAAGAAACCTTTGTCACATGCACACTTCAAGCACCGTGAAATTCATCCTCTGCATTTAACCCATCTGAAGCAGTGAACACACGTGCACACGCACACCCAGAGCAGTGGGCAGCCACACTAGAGTGCCCCGGGGAGCAGTCAGGGGTTAGGTACCTTGCTCAAGGGCACTTCAGCCCAAGGCCACCCCATGTTAACCTAACTGCATGTCTTTGGACTGTGGGGGAAACCGGAGCGCCCGGAGGAAACCCATGCAGACACGGGGAGAACATGCAAACTCCACACAGAAAGGCCCTCGCCGGCTGCTGGGTTCGAATCCGGAACCTTCTTGCTGTGAGGCGATCGTGCTAAATATGGACCCAGAGTTAATGAATGAAGCTCATGGTTTTGTTGGCTAGTTATGTATGGAACTGTGGTTCTATGCAGTATTGTTAGCTCTTCTGAGGAAAGTAGCTTAAGCATGCATATATTTATCATGATCACTAGCATATCAAGTTATGAATTAAGGTACATGATGAATGTTTTTACTTAAAATATTAGTTTTATTAGAATAGGAAATAATTATTGATGCACCGATAACCGATATTAACACTGCTGTTATGGCCGATACCGATATTTACCGATGTCTATCTCTGTACAGAAAACACATTTTTGATAGTCAAACAAAGAGCAGAGTTATTTTCCAAAACACACTTTTTTTATTTATTTTCAGAAATTACTGATACATTGTACATCAGTTCATAACTTTAAAGTACAGTAGTAGGCCTTAAATGGCCATAGCCAAAAGAATAAAAAAGGTAAAATTTGAAAATGGAGCCAGAACAAACTGGACTGAATAGACACTATTTTTTGTAGTCTTCTGAACTGTAAGTACAGTAACTAAGTACTGAATTGAAAAAGGTAAAATGTGAAAATGGAGCCAGAACAAACAGGACTGAACAGACACTGGTTTTTGCAGTCTTCTGAACTGTAAGTACAGAAGTACTTTTTAAAACTGCCATGTACTTTAGAGTTAAGCCTAAACCTTGGCCTTTCCAGGCTTTGAAAGCAGACGAATGTTGTGCTTAACAAACAGGAGCATTTCTGCTCTCTCTGTACCGATCCTATTTCTCTTTTCACTGACAACATTTGAAGCGGCAGAGAAGAGACGTTCACTATCCACGCTAGTACATGGAGCAGACAGGTACTTGCGTGCCACTGGGGTGAGGGCAGGGAAGCGGCTCATGTTGCTTTGCCAGTACTGCAGTGGGCTCACGTTTCGGGGGATGGTGGGCTCACTCAGGTAACCATGCACCTAAAAGAAATGTAGACAAATGTATGAATATACATCTCTGGCAAATCATCAGGAAATTATTATTCAACATTTGTATTCATGACACCAAATGAAATAACTGTTCATTCACCTACCCCATCACTGGCCAGCCCAGTAGACCCATTACAGACCTATCACTGAATTTTAGACTAGACAGACTGCGCATAACAATTTTCAATACGGTTTACTTGCTTCCGGTTACACTGGCTGCATAATAATCACCATAAACGAAAACTCACACAAACTTGCATTCGAAAGTTAGTTGACAAGTCTGTCAGTGATAGTCAAACAAAACCGCTAACTTTAACGGTAGCCATAGTTCATTTAACATTACGCTAGCTGCTAACATTTCAACATGATTCCGTGTCTCAAATCGCACATTTAAACACTTCAAACACTGTTTCAGTGCATAGTACGTTCACACTGACAACCACAGCGAAACTACAGTCATCACTCTGAATGTTTGTTTGAGTTGGCGATTTAAACGGTGGTTACGTCCGTCACCTCCGCCAAATGTTATAAAGCAGTGATCCATTTGGGACAACACTGAACGTGGAAAATGCACAGCAAGTTCAGTGCACACTGTGCACTACATTGCAGTGCACTGACAGAAGTGCACGATTTGAGACATGGCAGTGACTACTGCGGTCTGTAACCAGAAATGTTTATACTGCTTTACAATTTTATGTGCAAAGAACCCAATGAGATGCACCCATGTTAGCCGTGGCATGCGCCAGCAATCCTAAAAGTTCAATAATAACTATGGACTGCAATTCTTCATTAGATTTGACCATCGATAAATGATCTGATTGCACAAAGAAATATGAAATACTTCATTTGAATAAAAGACTATTAAAAGATTCTGATTCAAATAGTATAGTAACCTAGCCTACCTGCAAACTCGTTGGACCTGTTGCCTGTTTATCATGCTCCTTTTCCTCCAGAATTTCATTGAACATGTCCAGGAACGAATGCCCTTCACTTGGCGTACACATCCTCTTTTCTTGTGGTTCACCTTCTAGCTCAGCGTCTTCTGCCTCTGGTGTAGGCCCATCTGTGGCACCGGTGCTGGTCGTCGCTGATGCTGTCATCTTGTCCACTTCTTTCTCTAGCTTGTTTTTCGCCGCTTGCTTGAGATCTGCATCAAAGTAGCGATCTTTACACCTGGGGTCCAGGATTGTTGCCAAGTAGTAGGTTTGCTCGGAAAAAGTGGTTTCGAATCTCTTGTTCACGGCTTCAAGCAATGCAGACTTGGTTGTTTTCACCCCACTGTTGGTTTCGGTTGTCTTGTTCAGAAAACGCTCGAGTGCCACAACAGACGGGATCACATCAGCAGCTGTAGCTGTATGTGAGCTAATCTCTCTCGTCAATTCTTCAAATGGTGCCAGGAGTGTGGTCATTTTCTCAATGAGACTCCACTGGTTTGTGTCGAGAGATACAGGCAGTCTGTGGTCAGAATTGTACATGACCAGTGCATGCTTCTGTTCCAGGAGAGATGCCATCATCAGGAATGTGCTATTCCAGCGCGTCGGGACGTCCTGTTGTAGCCTCTTGGTTTTCATTCCCATCTCTCTCTGGATGTCTCTCAGCCGAGAGGTAGCAAGGGGGGGAGCTTTTGAAATGTTGAACTATTTTTCTCGCTATAGTCAGAGTCAATGACGCTTCGCTGGCTTAGTACCGCATTGTGCACTGCTAACTGCCCCAGATGAGCCATACAGCCTAGGCTTTTAACACCACACTCCTCCATCACCTTCACCATGTTGCGTGCGTTGTCTCGAAGCATGACGTGCACGTTTTCTTTCTGGATTCTCCATTCAGTAAACATGCCGTCAAATGCACCGGCTATGGCGGTACCTGGAATAAAAGATTTAAAAAAAAAAAACTTTTTAATTAAACACAAGGGTTGTTTGTATCGTTTGGGTCATGTCTAGCTGAGCTACTCTAGTAGCAACTGGTAAGCAGATTAGCATCGTCTGCTTGCTAGCAGCTAACGTAAGCAGTCGTACACAATTATAACGTTGTAATAACACACTTGCCTGTATGCGAGCCGAGGAATTCTTGGGCATGTAACAAGGCTCTCTTCATCTCGAAGTTTTCATCGATCCACTGAGCTGTGAGACTCAACATGCTTGTTTGATTGAGGTCAGAACTCCAGGTATCCGTTGTAAAACTGGTGTAATTGACATTGCTGTCGAGTAACTTGTGGACATGGGTGGCTACGATATCATGTAAGGCAGGCAGGGCGACATCCGCAAAGTAACGACGACTTGGCTTGTCATAGCGGGGCTCAGCGACCTCAAGCATGTTGCTGAATCCTTTGTCTTCCACTACTGAAAATAGTTTGTCATCAACAGTGATCATCTTTGTTATTGCCATGGTCAATGCCTGTTGTTTCGGGTGGTTCTTGTGGAATTTCTTGGTCTTTTCCAGCGCTTGATCTATGGGGCCGACTGGTGCAGTTGCCGTAGCGTTAGCAGCAGCTTTCTTCTGCTGCTTGTTAGCATTAGCTAGTTTCTCATTCTTTGTAGGCTTTGGGATGCTTGTTTTTTAAGTGGGTTATCAAATTGGTTGTATTGAACTATTTGACACGAACTCCCCCTCGCGTCACCCGGCCCTCACACTCATTGCATACAGCATAGCAAGGATCCTCTTCAGACACTTTTTGAAGAACGCCCAGACAGACGACATCGTTGCTCCCTCATCAAAGATGAAGGCAAAGTCAAACTGACTTTTTGACTGTTTTTGGCGCCTTGAGTATGTGATAGGGCTGCACGATATCAGAAAAATATGCGATATTCGATAACATGACTGAATATCTCGATATCGATATGTATCACGATAATTAAATATATAATGTTTTTCTTACCTCTACTCGCCGTTCTGCCCTGTATCTAGCATTTAAAAAAAACACCCAATGCATCGCTTCCATTCCAACATTATTTTTTATTGGAAAAACATGGCTACACCTGCAATGGTGTCCATCAATCATCTTTAAATCTCTTAATTTTTGTGAGCGCAGCAGAAAATGTCTTAAGTTGAAGTAAACAAAAAACTGAAAACTACATTACATTAACATAAAGCATTCAAAATGGCAATTTCAGCGGCTCCCGGGAGATGAAGGTGAGCGACACAGATTCACCATAAACTCAAACACAATCTGTTAATAACACATGCGGGTGAGAGAGCAGTGGTGTGTGTGTGTGTGTGTGTGTGTGTGAAAGTGAGAGTGAGAGCGGTAGTGTGTGAGAGAGTGAGTGAGAGCGGTTGTGTGTGTGTGAGAGAGAGAGCGCGGTTTTATGTTTTTATGCTGCTATACATCAGTGTTTGTCCCAGTGAGCCACCCCACCACTGTTTTACAGGTACATGTCTTGCAAAGTACCTGAGTTTGCAGTACGTCATCCCTCCTGAATCCGAAGTACTTTTTTTTTTTTGGAAACCAGTTCCTCCTCACACAAGTTTGTCTCACCACACTTGCTACCGCTTCCGCCATCACCATGAGGATTTTACTTGTTTTGCAATAGGGGGCGGAGTTATCCCGCGGCGCTTATTGACATTCAAATGTGATTGGACGGCACAGAAAAATGTGCCTTTTATCGAAATTTAAGTAATTTTTGCGGTATGTGTATCGCAAACTATGATATCGCGATATCGATACTTTTTCGATATATTGTGCAGCCCTAGTATGTGACGTGTAAATGTGCTCGTTCAAAAACCAACATCCCCGCCTCCACACTCGCATCTAAGTGCCCTAAAGGCCAATTTATGCTGACAACGCAGTCCTCGCAGATGGCATCTGCGTAGCCCCCCCACCTTCGCAGACGCTCTACGCGCACCTCCCAAAAATTGTGACCACCGCAGAAGCGTCGCAGACAAGAGGGCTCTGATTGGTCCACTCTACATCCGCTGTACACGCACTTCCGCTTCCCTACTTTCCCAGTTTTTGTTTTCACGACCGCCATTTTTAAAAACACGAGCGAAGATGGAGCAGCACGAAGAGCGGTTGATCGAGGAAGTGAGGAAGTACGTACATCTATACGACTCCAGTTCTAGTCATTATAAGTAACCGGAGGATAAACACTCCACTAACCACACCCACCAACTACTCCTAGCGATTTCGCGACTTTGCGCCCCCTTGCGTTGTGGCGGTGAATAACATCGCGCACGCCTATTACTCCCCGCTCAACGATAAATTACAACTGTCTGCGAAAAGCTATCTGCGAAAGCCTTGTCGCAAGAGCATGCAGAGGCCCTAAGCCTACATACACGTCAAATACACGGGAATGGTTATCGGCCTGTTCACATCGGCCCTATTTTGACATCGGAACGATACCGATGTGTAAAAAATGACCATATCAACCGATGATATAGCTGTGGCCGATTATATTGTGCACCACTAGAAATAATGCATAAAAATAATGAAAATTTTTTTGATTAAAGACGAGGGTGGCACGGTGGTGTTCGTGGTTAGCACTGTTGCCTCACAGCAAGAAGGTTCTGGGTTTCAACCCCATGGCCGATGGGGGGCCTTTCTTTGTGGAGTTTACATGTTCTCCTCGTGTCTGTGTGGGTTTCCTCCGGGTGCTCTGGTTTCCCCCACAGTCCAAAGACATGCAGATTAGTTAAAATACCCAGCCACTGGGGTTGTAGAAGACAGTGCATACTTGGTGCTGGTCCCAAGCCTGTAGATTGGGGAGGGTTGCATCAGGAAGGCCATCCGGTCTAAAACCTATGCCAAATCAAATGTGCAAAACAGATCCGCTGTGGCGACCCCTGACAGGAGCAGCCAAAAGATTTCTTGATTAAAGATGAGCTCTTTTTATGTGGCACCACAAACTAAACATTAGCACATTTACAAAATCCTAGCTATACTTCTGTATGAAGAAAAGTACCAGTGATCATGAAAGATGAGTTGTAAGGAAATGGTACTTTTTTTTTTTTTAATTACTATCTCCAAGGAGAGAGTTTAAAATGAAGCTTGAAGTCCAAGGGTGGGGCAAAATCAGTGATTGTTCATTTGGAACAGTGATGGTCAGTGTATTACACTCTGATAGTGAGTCAAGCGAATCTGCTGTCTCAACTAGTTTATCAGCCGCTGTGGTGTCAGTTGGAGAGCGATATGGACCACCACCCAAGAGACGTCAGCAGTGCTCTGACCGCCAGTCGTTTTGACGCTCTTGCCACTTTTGGTGTGAACGTAGGGTTACCTGTTGCTTCATCTCTAGGGGTGTTCACATGGCAACTTTTACTCCGGTGTAGCACCGGGGCTGCCCCGGTAGAGCATTCACACGGTACAAAGTTATACCCCTGAAAGCTGCTTAAACTGGTGCAAATCTAACCCTGCTTGGGAGGTGGTTTAAGAAATTTACTCTGGAGTAAATGCTAGTTTGCGGGGCAGCACCGATTATAAAATGGGTCGTCTGAATGCTACAGGGGTAGACTCGCTATGCGTGAGGGGAGTTGATTACATACGGGCATTGCATAATTTGCATCCTGGTATTTTGCGCTTCCAAAATGGCGAATATCAACAACAACAGAACGGTGTCTTCCAGTGTTGCCAGATTGGGCAGTTTTAAGTGCATTTTGGCCGATTTTGAACATATTTTGGGCTGGAAAACGTCAGCAGTATCTGGCAACACTGGTGTCTTCATCCACGTTGTTTTCCCGGTGCTTGGTGATGCCATGACAACTGGGAAAAGGAAGTACATTTTCACGCATGCGCATATTTCATTTCCGCATTATTACTATCGTATAGCACGGTCGCAAAAACTGCCGTGTGAACGCAAGTGGGGCTGCACCGGTGCTAACACGCTTCTCTCTAGTAAGCAGGTTTGTGACGTGTGAACGCTCCACAAAATTTACACCGGTGTAAGATATATCGCAACAAAATACATCGGTGTAGCATCGATGCAAATATGTGCCGTGTGAACACCCCTTCTATCTCAAGGGACTTGTGCAGGTGCTGCTATTCTGTCCAGTTCTCACGTTGTCATCCATATACTTTGCCTCACCAGAGGTTCTATTCAAGTACTGCTTGATCAAAGCTGTTGTCAACTCCTCAATCACTCACTAGCCAACTTTGTTGACAACCATCCACCACATCACCCATAACTTGCCATGACTATATCTATCTATCTATCTATCTATCTATCTATCTATCTATCTATCTATCTATCTATCTATCTATCTATCTATCTATCTATCTATCTATCTATCTGTGTTCTCCACGGGCACTTTTAAAGTGGTGCACCGACATTATAATTCTGGCCCACCACCCTTCCCTTGGCTCAAAAAAAGTGTAACTTCATCAGTATTATAATTTTGTAACTATTTAACATGCAGAAGACCATTAAACGAATGCATATGGGGCTACCTGAAGTGGCCATGCGGTTGCAATAGAAAAACATCCGGCCGCCTGCATACAGTTTGTGATACAGAGCTCTGCAGACTGAGGTCTATCCTTGCGTTACACTACACTGCACCACGGTACACTAGACTGACACATAGTAACATTGGAAGTTACAAGCTACAGCTAGCCAGCAGCTAAATAACTTTGTGGGTGTTTGTAGCATTTATTGTGCAACGGTTATGCTTATCTATCATCTTTTCTGGCCATGCACAGTTACAGTAATCATATAACAGCACACACATTAGTGAAGTTCAGGTCTTTTATTTTACTTATCTGTGATTTGTGTAGGCTAGAACTGCATTTTCCCGTTGCTTCATTGTTTGTTTACTGCAGGACTTCCGGGTTTCTGGGTCAAAGGACCTGAGCTACGGAGGCCGAGGTGGCTTTGTAGTGCCAGTCTCGGGCACGCACACCAGCTTGTGCATGGACTGGAGTGGTTTCACCCAATTAATGTTATGTGTATTGTAAAAAATGTATACATGTAATTGGGTGTTTTGTTTATGCATGGAAGTTAATTTATTTTTCACACACAGAAAAATATAATTTAATTCAGGGATGCGCATCAGTCTCAACTGAAATGTCAAATAAGTCTTACATTGGCAATAAAGATATGTACAAAAAAGTGGAGAACCCTGATATTTCATGTCCCTTCTGGGAGAGTTGTGAATAATTCAGCTTGTTCTTTCAGACAAGGAGATACGGCTTTGACTTGTCTGGACAAAATAATTACTTGTCCCATCCAGACTCGTTAATGTCAAGGCCTGATGTTGATTCTAGCTTTATACTGTAGGCCTAAATTGTAAGTGTAGCAGCGTAGTGACTTAAAGGGTAGCGGCATATCTAAGCGTGTCAGTCAATAAATTAAGCGTAGCGGGGCTGCTATGCTATGATGCTTTAGGGGAAACACACACACATATATATAATTACACACACTTCCTCTGGTGGGAAACCTCAGAAAGGCAGTGAGGCTAACAGCTGATCGCTGAAAGCTGGCTGTCCCAGCAACTTGCTACCGGGCTACATGGGTCCAAAGAAGATCCCCACTGCTGAGGAAGTCGATGACATAAAAAAAGTCACTCGACTTCATAACTGAAGAAGTTTCTGCTGTCAGGCTGCAGCAGAAGAGCATATTGGACTTGGTGGAGGAAGTGAAAACGCTGCAGATCCAGAATGCGGAGAAAGACAAGCGGATTGCCTACCTGGAAAGCCGAGTGGCCGACCTGGAGCAATAGGGTCAATCCATGTGAAATCACCAGAGGCCTCGCCACTGACCATCTCAGATTTGCTTCATGCTTTCTGGAAATATTGTCAGTGTACCCAATAAATAGTGTACAAAATTTTAGGCTTGTACCTTCATTAGTTTCTGAGATATAGGGGCTTAAAAAAAGGGGCGTGGCCCCAATTTCACTGTTAAAATGCGTGCTACAGAAAACAGACCTAACTTCCATAAGTCATTACTTTTAAACTATTCATGCAAGATACATTAAATTTTCAAGGATTGTTCTTCAATGCCAGACACCTCATCTCATTCTCATCTCATTATCTCTAGCTGCTTTATCCTGTTCTACAGGGTCGCAGGCAAGCTGGAGCCTATCCCAGCTGACTACGGGCGAAAGGCGGGGTACACCCTGGACAAGTCACCAGGTCATCACAGGGCTGACACAGAGACACAGACAACCATTCACACTCACATTCACACCTACGGTCAATTTAAAGTCACCAGTTAACCTAACCTGCGTGTCTTTGGACTGTGGGGGAAACCGGAGCACCTGGAGGAAACCCATGGGGAGAACATGCAAACTCCACACAGAAAGGCCCTCATTGGCCACGGGGCTTGAACCCGGACCTTCTTGCTGTGAGCCGACAGCGCTAACCACTACACCACTGTGCCGCCCCCATTTACATCATTTATATAATAAAAATTGCCCAGTTGTTCAATACAGTAAAAAAGTCAAACATACAGTATGTCCATGGATTACAAGGGGTTTACAAAATGCCTGTAAAAAGAAAAATACATTGTATAGAGAGTTCATAAAGCAGAAAACTAAAGAGGCAGAGGATGGATATAAAAATAAATTAATAATATAAGGGCTGCTAAGAAAATTTCTTATAATATTCTATTAGATGAAAGCAGACATATGAAAGGAATTTGGAGCACTTTGAATAGCATTATAAAAATGGATCAAGACATATAAATTATCCAAGGTACTTTCTTAAGTCAAGTCAACTTTATTGTCAAACATGCTATACATGCTCGACATACAGCACAGATGAAATTTCAGTCCTCTCTGACCCACGGTGCAAACAGGCAATGCAATAAATAAAAATAGAATAACTGACAAACAATATAAACAGTATAAACACTCTAGATAAGAAAATAGACATAGACTAAACACTTTCAGGTGTGTATGTGTGTGTGTGTGTATGTGTATATATATATATATATATATATATATATATATATATATATATATATATATATATATATATATATACACACATTATTTATATATATGTGTGTGTGTGTGTATATACACACACACACACACACACATATATATACACACACACTATATATATATATATATATATATATATATATATCACACATGCAAACTCCTCACCTTTCGGCGAAATTCGCCGTTTTGGTCCCAAAATAGGTCACTTGTGTGAATCGTGTAGATCCGAAGAGTTTTTTTTTTTGGGGGGGGTAGGCAGGCTACAACGCTATTGTTGCCAAACATTTCACTTACAAGGTTACAGCCAATCAAGATAAACAGTTACTAACACGCTTCTTTTCCATTGGAGTTCTGATCAGCTGGTGCACAACCCACTGCTGGTTGCCAGTCCTCGCTTACGAATATTCCACAGATTCAGACCGCAAAGTCACCTTTTTATAGAGAGATCTGGCAACCTCATCTCGCGACTGAATCTGAATACCAATGGAGCAGTTTCCAGCGCGCTCGGGGGTGAATAACCATGGGCGGATCTACCGGGGTGGCATATGCCACTCTAAAAGAAAGCCTTGCCACCCCTGCTGCTACCCCAGTTGGCAGCGACGAATTCAAAGAAAAATTACGGCCAATTTGACATTTACGTGCGCGAATTTCCAATGTCCGACTGCGGCGAATGCAGCACGAGATAACGCCAGAGATTGGTTGTTTTGGAAAATTGAGAGGCGCGAAGCGAGGGAGCCAGGAGTCGCGAGGAAAGGAGACACGGGAGGAAAGGGGTAAAAGCTGATTAACTATCTATCAAAAAATGAAATTATAATGAATGAACAGTGCTAGCATAGTTGCGATGCTGATTTTGAGAGGATAAAAATCAGGTTGGAGAAGGTTATTTAGCTAACTATACATGTAAGGCAAAAAAAAAAAAAAGTGTGTTTCCGGTAACCCAACCGATCGAGAATTTCCGCGTCGAAATTGCCGACCGTAAAGTTTTTATTACAAATTTCCCTCGATATTTTAGTGTAAGTGACGTTAGTTTGTCATAATTTTTTTGTTTCAACGCATTCAAGTTGTGAAAGAAACGATAAAAAGTAAAATGTTTTGCCACTTCTATCAGCCCTCCTGGCTGTAATGCAAATTGCTTCCTCTTCAGTATACAAGTGCACTTCCATGGCAGGGAAAAACACTACATTTTGCAGCCTATGTAGTCCCCTATTTATACAAATAGGAGTCATTCAGGATTCAGCCATGTTTTTGCTCCGTGTTTTTGCTCGACCCAAGTTCTACAGTCGGCGAGGCCGTCTGCTTTTAATGGAAGTAGCCTAGCCTAGGACGTTAAACCATATTTTCACGTTATTTCTTGATAAGGTGTTTTCACATTATCACATGAAAATATCATGAAATTACGTGATATGTTATTACATGATAAATATATTGTAAAAACGTGATAACTCTGTTAACAATATCTTTTCACGTAATTACTTGAGTCTAAGCCAATTTTTTTTTTTTGAGTGTGGCAGCAATACGCTTCCGCAGATCATAACTCGAACTCTTGCGATATTTTTTTTTATTCGTTTAAAGATTTAAAACACTTATTTTATTATGATGTGTGGTATAAAGGATTCTGTGCCAAAATACTATTTTGTAAGATGTTTACTTGTGTTAATTTTTTCGAATAAAATAAAGCAAATTAAGAAAAAAAATTTCCTACCTACCGACCTTATTTTAGTATTTCATGTTACCTGAAACACACTTTTTTTTTTTTTTTTTTTTTTTTTTGGCCTAATGTTAGCTAGGTCTGACATTAGTTTTGTGTAAAGTCGGCCACAAAAGTTAATATTGATTCACCGTCTGTCAAGGAAAACATTGCTATTGGCTGAAGCTTATGATTCAAATATTGAGGATCTTAAACATGAGTTACATCAGACGAGGAGAGTACTAGACAGAAAAAAGGGGGAACAGGAGAGTCCTACCACTCTCATGGAGTTCACTGTTTTTGGACCCATACCAAGATGTTTTTTTTTTTTTTTTTGAGTTGTTCAGGTTGTGTAAAATAGCGGTTGTCTTGCCTGTGAGCAGTGCATCCTGTGAACGAAGTTTTTCATCTCTCAGGCTCATAAAGACTTATTTGCGGTCGACTATGACAGAAAAGAGACTATTATCAAGTTTGGCTGTACTCAGCATTGAATCAAAGCGCACAAAAGCATTAGATCTTGATAAATTTGTGAAGCGTTTTGCTGAGCAACATGGAAATCGCCACATTCAGCTGTTGTAGGCATGACAAGTTCATGTTATGCTCACTGGTGAGCCTTTACAAAGCGTGAGGAAAAAAAACTATAAAATGTGACACTGGTGTAAATGGTTTAAATCATGCTGAACTTGAAGCAGTGTTGTTATTGTTGTTTTTTAGTGTCTGTTCTTTTGCAAATACAGTATAAAACTGTCCAGAAACAGTATAGACCTCATCTGAGAATGTGTGTTCTTCGTGAACAATAAAGGCATGAGATTAAGTTTATCTGTATGAGTTTGTAAATGGCAGTCTGTGCCCTTTTGTAGTGTGTACATACTATTTGTCGTCAAACTGTGATTAAATTCAGTATATATACATGTCTGTAATACGTTGCCACCCCTCAAAAATTCCTGCCCCCCTCTTGCCACCCCATAAATATTTTTCTAGATCCGCCCCTGATTTCACATAGGTGATGTCTTTAAGAAAATTGACAGACAGGGATTGGCCAGGTTTGTCCTCTGGGGTAGGTCTGTTAGATAGCACAGGCAGTAATATATACCTTTTTGTAAATAGCCCACTGTGTTGTACACAGGGGTGAAAATTAACTTCACAAAATATCAAACTTTACTGGCCACTGACAAATAAATGGTACAATTTACCGGCCACTCAACAGTAACTTATTAAGACATGTTTATGGAAAGTTATTTTGTACTGTATTAAATTCAAGATGTCACTGGTTGCAATTTTTTTTGTAACGTAGACTACGAAATGTACTTTTGCGCGCGTGCCGTGTCCCCGTGCATCCTTCTCACCTTTTTCACCCCTGACCAGTTTGCATGCCTGATATATATATATATATATATATATATATATATATATATATATATATAATATAGAGCAAAAGGACATAAAATAAACAGTCAAGGGCACTTGAGGGTATAACAGATAAACATGAAATAAGCAGTATAAACAATAAACTAATAGCTGTTAAAGGTGCCCTTCCACCAAAAACGTTTAATACTGGCTCTTTTTGAAATACCGTAGTTCACTCCGAGTTGCATATGCATGCTGCATGTGAAAATGTAATTCTACCCCCATTCCCTGTATTAGCTTATGAAAGAAAATGGTCGGAAAAACGAGCGGATCAGAAAAAGCCATACGAAGTGACGTCACTTCGAAAATTAGTATTCATGGCCTCGCCCACCTTGGCTTGCGACCGCCCACAGGAAGAAAGCGCGAGGAGAGAGACGTAATTCACCCCGCGGCGCGGTGCTCCGCATCAGTTTTGTTTCTAACGGCGGCTCCAGCCCGACTTTGCACGCTCATAACTCAGGCAGGGGAGGTCCCAGCCACCCCAGACTTGGCAGCCAGCGATCTCTGCCCCCTCCCGAAGGAACCTGCGCTGCCAGGGTGGGCTAGCTCCACGCCATGGGACGTAATTTGCCCCGCGGCGCGGTGCTCCGCATCAGTTTCGTTTCTAAGGGCGGCTCCAGCCCGACTTTGCACACTTGTAACTTGGGCAGGGGAGGTCCCAGCCTCCCCAGACTTGGCAGCCAGCAGCCTCTGCCCTCTCCCGAACGAAAGAGTGCTCTCTGGGGGGGGCTAGCTCCGTGCCTCGGGACGTAATTCACCTAACCCTAGGTCCCAGCCTCCCCAGACTTGGCAGCCAGCGACCCCTGCCCTCTCCCGAATGAACCAGCACTGCCAGGGCCCGTCAGCTCCCAGCCAGGGAATGTTATTCCCCCCACCACCACCCCCCGAGGCGAGCTCCGCGCCGTGCCTCGTGCCTTGATGAGAGCCGCTGCCGCGGGGAGTATTCAATTAAATAAATAAATAAATAAATGACTCCCTCCTACACACACACAAGCGTTCTGGTTGGGGAGAGAGCTCCCTTCTTCTGCTCTCCCTCTCCTCTTATAGGGCGTGATCACTGGGGAAGAGACACAAACACGTTAATTCCCGTCAGGTGCAGTGATTCTGCCACTTACCTTCCCTGACTCCGCCCTCCATTCACAGACCGCCGCTCGGTCACGCCCCCGCTGCCACATCTACATTGATATTGGTCAAAACATTGATGTCGAGACCATAACAGCCAATCGAAACAGTTTTTACAAAGACACCCACATCTGCTTGTTCTGACCCACTGGAGGTAGTGTCACAGTGCTGTTAGCCAATCAGAGGTAACATGTTTACATGTCATGAATATTAATGAGTAAGAGCTGAAATCCTGTCGTTCTCCCGCCACCCACTCCTCCACCAAACTAGAACAGCCTGAAACAGGAGAACCACAGCATTTTTTTCACCAAAACTGGCTCACAGGGTTTCATTCATACTAGAAACCACCGCACAATTAATGAAAAAAATGATGCAAGGGGACCTTTAAGGTAAGGTAGTGCAGAATAGTGCAAATGAGCGAGGTAAAGTGAAATGTGCAGTCCCTGAGTTCAGTGTGCAAATGAATGTTGAGTGTGTGTGTTGGGGGAACTGTGAGGGTGACATGATGTCAGATGCTGAAGGGGGGGCAAGGGGGTGTACAGGCAAAATCTGTGGCAGGGGGCAGAGGGGGGAGGAGGGGTAGAACAGGGAGGGAGTTGAGCCTCCTGACCGCCTGGTGGAAGAAACTGTCCTTGAGCCTGCTGGTTTTGGCCCGAAGACTCCGCAGTCTCCTCCCCAATGGCAGCAGGCTGAAGAGGCTGTGAGATGGATGGGTGGGTGGGGTCACCTGCAATCCTGATGGCTTTGCGGGTGAGGCGGGAGTTATAGATATCCATTTAAGGGAGAGAGACACCAATGATCCTCTCAGCTGCTGTCACGATGCGCTACAGAGTCTTGCAGCAGGACACGGTGCAGGTGCCGTACCACACGGTGATGCAGCTGGTCAGGATGTTAATAATGACAAAGATGAATATAATATGGATGTGGTAGTTAATAGCTTCAACCATTACTTTGTAAATGTAGGACCGGTCTTAGCAGAACAAATCCTGGATCCAGGAGCATCTGTTGAAAATCTGGGCAATTTGATTGATGATAATCCTTTTTCAATGTTCCTCACAGCAGTGGAAGAAAAATAAATTGTTGATATTGTTGTGAAATGTATGAACAAAAAAATCTACCGACAGTGATGACATTGACATGATGATATTGAAAAATATTATTGATGGAATATCCAAACCATTCATGTATGTTCAAACTCTTTGCAGTTTTACACTGTCAAACTCCTTTCTGATATTGCTCCACTATTTGTCGGCGCAGAATTAGGGGGATTGGTGATCCTCTTCCCATCTTTACTTCTGAGAGCCGCTGCCACTCCAAGATGCTCTTTTTATACCCAGTCATGTTAATGACCTATTGCCAATTGACCGAATGAGTTGCAGTTTGGTCCTCCAGCTGTTCCTTTTTTGTACCTTTAACTTTTCCAGCCTCTTATTGCCCCTGTCCCAACTTTTTTGAGATGTGTTGCTGTCATGAAATTTCAAATGAGCCAATTTTTTGGCATGAAATTTCAAAATCTCACTTTCGACATTTGATATGTTGTCTATGTTCTATTGTGAATACAATATCAGTTTTTGAGATTTGTAAATTATTGCATTCCGTTTTTATTTACAATTTGTACTTTGTCCCAACTTTTTTGGAATCGTGTGTGTGATTTGTCATTTGACATTTCCAAACAGAATGAAAACAGCAAAAGTCATTCCTCTGTACAAGTCTGGGAGCAAACACCACTTCTCAAACTACAGACCTGTCTCACTACTTCCGCAATTGTCCAAAATTCTCGAAAAACTTGTTAATAACAGATTGGATAAATTCATTGACAAACATAAACTACTTAGTCAATATGAATTTGGAGCATGTAGATCAACAACACTGGCTTTAATAGAATTAGTTGAATAAATCACCAATTCCATAGAGCAGAAAAAACATGCAGTTGGAATATTCATTGACTTAAAGAAAGAATTTGATACAATAAATCACGCCATATTAATAAAAAAAACTGGAACAATATAGCTTCAGGGGTATAGTTTTAAACTGGGTTAAAAGCTACTTAAGTAACAGGAGACAGTTTGTGAAGCTGGGAGATTGTTCTTCATGTTTGGACATAACTTGTGGTGTTTCCCAGGGGTCAGTGTTTAGGACCAAAGTTTTTTTTATACTATATATCAACGACATATGTAGTGTATCTAAAGTAATGAAGCTTGTCTTGTTTGCTGATGATACAAATATCCTCTTTTCTGGTCATAATTTAATGGAACTATTGCAGGAGATCACAACAGAAATAAGTAAATTAATAATATGGTTCAATAGTAACAAATTATCATTAAACTTGAACAAATCCAAAGTAATATTATTTGGTAACAACAAAATGAACACGCACACATTCAAATAGATGGGGTTATTATGGAAAGAGTTAAGGAAATCAAATTTCTTGGAACAACTATTGATGATAGACTCAGCTGGAAACCACATATAAAAAACATACAATCCAAAGTATCAAGAAGTATTGCAATATTAAACAAAGTCAAACAGTTTCGAGATTACAATTCACTCTGGATTCTTTACTGTTCCCTGGTTTCACCTTATTTAAGTTACTGTGCAGAGGTAATGGGGTAATAATTACAAAAATACAATGCATTCATTATTCATTCTCCAAGAAAGAGCAATAAGGATTGTACACAAGGCTGGTTACCGGGATCATACAAATGTATTATTCTTACAGTCAGAAATACTGAAATTTGTAGATCTGATGGACTTTCAAACGGCACAAATATTATTCAAAGCAAACAATAATCAACTACCACATAATATTCAAAAACTGTTCACTGAAAGAGAAGGGAGCTATAATTTAAGGGGTTTATTTAAATTTAAAAATTATAGGGTGGGGCGGCACAGTGGTGTAGTGGTTAGTGCTGTCACCTCACAGCAAGAAGGTCCGGGTTCGAGCCCTGTGGCCAACGAGGGCCTTTCTGTGCGGAGTTTGCATGTTCTCCCCGTGTCCGTGTGGGTTTCCTCTGGGTGCTCCGGTTTCCCCCACAGTCGAAAGACATGCAGGTTAGGTTAACTGGTGACTCTAAATTGACCGTAGGTGTGAATGCGAGTGTGAATGGTTGTCTGTGTCTGTGTCAGCCCTGTGATGACCTGGTGACTTGTCCAGGGTGTACCCCGCCTTTCGCCCGTAGTCATCTGGGATAGGCTCCAGCTTGCCTGCGACCCTCTAGAACAGGATAAAGCGGCTAGAGATGGTGAGCTGAATTATAGGGTGTGCGCAACCAAGAAAAGTTTTTGTATTTCTGTTTGTGGGGTAAAGTGGTGGAACAATTTGAATGAGGAGCTCAAGGGATGTCCAGACAAGAAGCATTTTAAAAGGATGTACAAAAATTTGATTTTCACAAGGTATAAGGATGAAGGGGCTTAATCATAACGAGCTGTGTACTGGTGTTTTTGTTTTTATCTGGTTCTTCTCCATTGTGAGCGTGGTATTAGTTGTAAACTTATGTGTAGACATATGGATATGCATGTATAATTAATTATATGATAATCATAGAGAATTGATATCTGAATAGTTGAAGTAATAATTATACTGTGTGTGTGTATGTGTGTGTATATTATATATAATAAAAATACACACGCGTGCGCGCACACTTGCACTATAAAAAATAAACACTATTTTATATAAATAAAATACATTTTTTGTGTGTGTATATAAAAATACACACACGGACACACTTACTTACACATACACACACACATATATATATATATATATATATATATATATATATATATATATATACACACACACACTACCGTTCAAAGTTTGGGGTCACCATCGTGTCGGTCAAACGCCATATTCCGCCTTCTGCTTTTACTTCTACCTTTTCTTCTGGAAAACCCTACTATATACAATTCTATTACAACCGCTGCGGCTACAAGCTCTCCCCACCTGTACACATTTTTTTATGCTTTTTGTGTGTATTTTTGCGTGTTGTTCGTCTGTACCGGACTTCAGTATCCACTACAACCGTATGGATTTACTGGACATTGGTTTCCAGCAGAAAATGACGGTTTGTAGCGATTTCCATCGCATGCACAACATTCCGGACGAGGAAGAAAAAAAACATTCCGGACGAGATAGCGAGACCAGCGGGGTCTCCGTGGATTGTTATTGGAAGCAAAGCTAAGGAGGCGGCGCCGGGAGCAAAAGCGAGGCTGCAGAGCCGGCCTGTTGACTAAGCTCAGAAAACAGCCACTCAAACCTCCACTGCTAAGCCTCTACCTCTCCAACGCCAGGTAAACAAGACGGACGATTTGAAATTACAGCTGGAATTACCTTATTCTATTCTATAATCGGCTGGTCAGTGCTATACTCAATACTTAAGTGACTTACCCATCCAGTGAGGATCATTTTCTTGTTTACAAGATGCCACGTCTGAGTCGCTGACAAATCCTGAATTTCTGTAAAGATAACTGTCCAGAGATTTATAAGCACGCAGTGCTTCACCACTGAACAGCGAGGGAAAGTTGATGAGGTAATTATACACGTCCGGGTATTCCACCTCTGGCAGTTCCATATCCACTGACACGGTCGTGAAAACTCCGTCCGGAAAGCCATAAGGGTCAATAATCTGTAGATCGTTTATTTTAGACATATATCTAGTTATCTGTTCATTAGAAAAATGAGCCGTGTAGTCCGTCGGTTGAAATTGATCCATTCTGTACACGAGTGCAGCAGTATTCAGCTGTGCTGTTGACCGACAAGATAGCGGCTGTGTACTTTCCGGTCACGTGACTGCAAGATCTCTATACAAGCAATCCCAGAGAGAGGGGATACATGCAGTGAATGTGGGACCATTGGATACTTCGAAACCCACAATCAAGGCTAACAAAGAAACAGCTATTAGCCCAGTGTTCCAACACAACTAGAGATTAATGAAATACAACAACGATGCTCCGGCAAGGGGGAGCCAGGAAGACAGGTCAGCGGGGAGAGGTCATCATCATCCCCACAACCAGAGAATGGGTACCAAGCCCCAACAGCTAACAGCCTCAACACGAGCTGCTGACCTGAGAAGGAAGATCGTGACCCAACTGGAAACCTGGAGCCCCCGACGAATACCGAAGCTGAGTTGCCAAGTACCTTCAGAAGATCTACTAGTAGATGTGAATGCTGCTCTGAAGACAATCTCCACAAGAACCATCACTGAGACCAACAAGCTGATACACAGTACAGCAACAGTAATCATGGAGATGCTTGGACACAAGGTGGGCTCGGGACATAACAAACAGTATCCACCATGGAAGAGAAGATTAGAGGCCAAGATAAAGGCAGCACAGAGAGAAGTTAGCCAGCTAGCTGAACTACAGAAAGGGAACATGGTGAATAAAGGGGCACCCAGGAAGTACAACTCACTCTCCATACCAGAGGCACTCGAAACTGCCAAACAGCGACTAACAGCTCTGGCCACCCGGTTGAAGAGATACACCAAGGAGGGAGAGGCCAGGAGAATAAACAAGCTGTTCTCCACTGAACCAGCCAAGGTGTACTCTCAGTGGCAGGGGAAACAACAACCGGTCGGACCCACCAAGAGCTGAGGTGGAAAAATACTGGAAAGACATATGGGAAAGAAAGGCATCACACAACACCGATGCCCAATGGTTAGTGGACCTAAGAGCTGACCAACCTTCCAGAACAAGAACCAGTAACCATCTCAATGGCAGACATCCAAGAAAGAGTGTCAAAGATGAAGAGCTGGACAGCACCAGGCCCCGATATGATCCATATGTACTGGCTGAAGAAGCTAACTGCACTCCATGAATGCCTAGCAGCACAGATGAACCAGCTGCTGAGGGATGGGACCCACCCAGAATGGCTAACCCAAGGCAGGACAGTCCTAATCATGAAGGACCCCCAGAAGGGACCCATCCCATCCAACTACCGGCCAATTACCTGTCTCTGCACAACATGGAAGGCCCTGTCAGGCATCATTGCGGCAAAAATGAGTAAGCATGTGGCTCAATACATGAGCGAGGCACAGAAAGGAATTGGCAGTAACACCAGAGGAGCCAAGCACCAGCTACTGGTTGATAGAACAGTTGCCCGAGACTGTAAGAAGAGACAGACCAACCTGTGCACTGCCTGGATTGACTACAAGAAAGCCTACAACTCAGTGCCACACACATGGATACTGGAATGTCTGGAACTGTATAAGATCAACAGGAATCTAAGGACCTTCATCCAGAACTCAATGGAAATATGGAAGACAACCCTAGAGACCAACTCAAAACCCATTGCCCAAGTCAATATCAAGTGCGGCATATACCAAGGAGACGCGCTATCACCACTGCTGTTCTGCATAGGCCTGAACCCCCTCAGTCAGATCATCACGAAGAGCAGCTACGGGTACCAATTCCGTAGTGGGGCAACAATCAACCACCTGCTCTACATGGATGACATCAAGCTGTATGCCAGGAATGAGTGAGAAATAGACTCACTGATCCACACCACCCGGATCTACAGCAATGACATAGGGATGTCATTCAGATTGGACAAGTGTGGCCGGATGGTTTCAAAGAGAGGCGAGATGATCCGGACTGAGGGGATTGACCTACCAGAGGGCAACATAGGTGATATCCAAGACAGCTACAAGTACCTTGGCATCCCACAGGCTAATGGAAACCATGAAGAGGCCACAAGAAAGTCAACCACAGCCAAATACCTCCAGAGAGTAAGGCAGGTCCTGAAAAGTCAGCTGAATGGTAAGAACAAGGTCCGAGCCATCAACATGTACGCACTACCAGTCATCAGATACCCCACTGGTATCATAAACTGGCCAAAGGAAGAGATAGAAGCCACAGATATCAAGACTAGAAAGCTCCTCACCATGCATGGAGGGTTCCACCCCAAGTCCAGCACCCTGAGACTATACACTAAGTGGAAAGAGGGAGGCTGAGGGCTAGTGAGCATCAAGACCACGGTCCAGGATGAAACATCGAAAATCCGAGAATACATCAGAAAGATGGCCCCAAAGGATGAACTGCTAAGTGAATGTCTCAGGCAGCAGAACCCTGATGAGAGTGCAGAGGAGGAGGAGGAACAGACAACCTGGAGGGACAAACCCCTACATGGCATGTACCACCGTCAGATAGAGGAAGTGGCTGGATAATGCAGGACTGACAGACAGCACAGAGGCACTAATCATGGCAGCACAAGAACAGGCCATAAGCACAAGAGCCATAGAGGCCAGGATCTACCAGAGTAGATCAGACCCAAGATGCAGACTGTGCAAAGAAGCCCCTGAAACAGTCCAGCACATAGTAGCAGGGTGTAAGATGCTAGCTGGATCAGCGTACATGGAGAGGCACAACCAAGTGGCTGGGATAGTATACAGGAACATCTGCAACCAGTATGGAATAGAAGTACCCAAGTCCCAATGGGCCATACCACAGAAGGTGGCTGAGAACAGCAGGGCCAAGGTTCTGTGGGACTTCAGCTTCCAGACTGACAAACAGATCCTGGCTAACCAACCGGACATAGTGGTGGTGGACAAAGAGCAGAAGAGGGTGGTGGTGATGGATGTGGCGATCCCAGCTGACACCAACATCAGGAAGAAGGAACATGAGAAACTTGAGAAGTATCAAGGGTTGAAAGAGCAGCTGGAACGGATGTGGAAGGTCAAGGGGTGCGTGGTCCCCGTGGTAGTGGGGGCACTTGGGGCAGTAACCCCCAAACTGGGAGAGTGGCTCCAGCAAATCCCAGGAACAACATCTGAAGCCTCAGTCCAGAAGAGCGCAGTCCTAGGAACATCGAAGATACTGCGCAGAACCCTCAAACTCCCAGGCCTCTGGTAGAGGACCCGAGCTTGAGGATGACATGGATACCACCCCCCCGCCGGGGGTGAGAAGGAGATCTATTTTATATATGTATGTATGTATGTATGTGTGTGTGTGTGTGTATGTATGTATATATATATATATGTATGTATATGTATGTGTGCGTGTATATGTGGTATCCATGTCATCCTGTAAGATGCTAGCTGGATCAGCGTACATGGAGCCGTGTAGTCCGTCGGTTGAAATTGATCCATTCTGTACACGAGTGCAGCAGTATTCAGCTGTGCTGTTGACCGACAAGATGGCGGCTGTGTACTTTCCGGTCACGTGACTGCAAGATCTCTATACAAGCAATCCCAGAGAGAGGGGATACATGCAGCGAATGTGGGACCATTGGATACTTCGAAACCCACAATCAAGGCTAACAAAGAAACAGCTATTAGCCCAGTGTTCCAACACAACTAGAGATTAATGAAATACAACAACGATGAAATACAACAACGATGAAACATATTTATATGCCAAAGTCAGAACGTAACAGAAGTGTTGTGGACATGTATATTCTCAATTTTAACAATGTAGAATTACTTTTTGAAACATAGGAAGGTGATGTTTTAGCAAATATAATTAATAAACATGTGTAGTAGAATAAACATACACATTCTTTCAATAAGATTAACATGGTATATAGCTAGATTGTAATTAATTTGTAACAGACGCGAGATGGACAATCGTAACAGAAGTAATGTAACAGACATCATTTTGGAACTCATAGGCTTGACTTTGGCATATAAATATGTTTTTATTACATCTCAGAAAATTAAAGTTATCTTTTAACATATCATTCATTAAAGATTACATGTTTTGTGACCTGATGGTAAAAAAAGAAATGGTTTTAGGTGAATTTTTAAAAATAAGTTCATGTCCCCATTTCAGTACCCATAAGCGTGGAATCACTCATATATACACACACACACACACACACACACACACAACCCCGATTCCAAAAACGTTGGGACAAAGTACAAATTGTAAATAAAAACGGAATGCAATAATTTACAATTCTCAAAAACTGATATTGTATTCACAATAGAACATAGACAACATATCAAATGTCGAAAGTGAGATTTTGAAATTTCATGCCAAATATTGGCTCATTTGAAATTTCATCACAGCAACACATCTCAAAAAAGTTGGGACAGGGGCAATAAGAGGCTGGAAAAGTTAAAGGTACAAAAAAGGAACAGTTGGAGGACCAAACTGCAACTCATTCGGTCAATTGGCAATAGGTCATTAACATGACTGGGTATAAAAAGAGCATCTTGGAGTGGCAGCGGCTCTCAGAAGTAAAGATGGGAAGAGGATCACCAATCCCCCTAATTCTGCGCCGACAAATGGTGGAGCAATATCAGAAAGGAGTTTGACAGTGTAAAATTGCAAAGAGTTTGAACATATCATCTACAGTGCATAATATCATCAAAAGATTCAGAGAATCTGGAAGAATCTCTGTGCATAAGGGTCAAGGCCGGAAAACCATACTGGGTGCCCGTGATCTTCGGGCCCGTAGACGGCACTACATCATATACAGGCATGCTTCTGTATTGGAAATCACAAAATGGGCTCAGGAATATTTCCAGAGAACATTATCTGTGAACACAATTCACCGTGCCGTCTGCCGTTGCCAGCTAAAACTCTATAGTTCAAAGAAGAAGCCGTATCTAAACATGATCCAGAAGTGCAGACGTCTTCTCTGGGCCAAGGCTCATTTAAAATGGACTGTGGCAAAGTGGAAAACTGTTCTGTGGTCAGACGAATCAAAATTTGAAGTTCTTTATGGAAATCAGGGACGCCGTGTCATTCGGACTAAAGAGGAGAAGGACGACCCAAGTTATCAGCGCTTGGTTCAGAAGCCTGCATCTCTGATGGTATGGGGTTGCATTAGTGCGTGTGGCATGGGCAGCTTACACATGTGGAAAGACACAATCAGTGCTGAAAGGTACATCCAGGTTCTAGAGCAACATATGCTCCCATCCAGACGACGTCTCTTTCAGGGAAGACCTTGCATTTTCCAACATGACAATGCCAAACCACATACTGCATCAATTACAGCATCATGGCTGCGTAGAAGAAGGGTCTGGGTACTGAACTGGCCAGCCTGCAGTCCAGATCTTTCACCCATAGAAAACATTTGGCGCATCATAAAACGGAAGATATGACAAAAAAGACCTAAGACAGTTGAGCAACTAGAATCCTACATTAAACAAGAATGGGTTAACATTCCTATCCCTATACTTGAGCAACTTGTCTCCTCAGTCCCCAGACGTTTACAGACTGTTGTAAAGAGAAAAGGGGATGTCTCACAGTGGTAAACATGGCCTTGTCCCAACTTTTTTGAGATGTAGTGTTGTCATAAAATTTAAAATCACCTAATTTTTCTCTTTAAATGATGCATTTTCTCAGTTTAAACATTTGATATGTCATCTATGTTCTATTCTGAATAAAATATGGAATTTTGAAATTTCCACATCATTGCATTCCGTTTTTATTTACAATTTGTACTTTGTCCCAACTTTTTTGGAATCGGGGTTGGTGTGTGTGTGTGTGTGTGTGTGTGTGTATATGCGTGTGTGTATGTATGTGTAAGAATAAGGAAGCTTTTACTTCAGCCCACGCTTTTCGGACATGTAAACTCAAAATTGCTTAGTGCGTCCTTGTTTGTATTTTTGTATTCTTTTGTTTCGATTTTGATATTACATATATTATTTATGGTTTATTTCCTAATTTGGTGGCTTTTTACGTGTTCTTGTTACAAATGCTGTTTTGCTTTTCTTGTTTTCTGTTTATTTATTCATTGTTTAGTTTATTTTGAACATGTAAACAAATCATCATCATGTTTCAGCAGGCCTAGAAATTCATATTTTTTTTTCACCAGCGAGCCGGACTAGTTACCTTCCAAAGTAACTAGCCAAACAGAAAATCAACTAGCCAAATTTGTTCATGTATGAATTTTACTTCTGTCAAAAATAACACAAAAGAGAGTAGTTACCATTGTTCATGACTAATGTGCATTTATTTCAAGACCCAAGTATTTTGATACTGTTGTTAAATACATACATGAGAACAACACAGAGCACCATAATATAATATCAACAAATAATATATTAGAAAACTTGGCAACTTGGTGTTATGAGTATTGAAAACAAATATATACTTACTATCATGACTATCTCATCTCATCTCATTATCTGTAGCCGCTTTATCCTGTTCTACAGGGTTGCAGGCAAGCTGGAGCCTATCCCAGCTGACTACGGGCGAAAGGCGGGGTACACCCTGGACAAGTCGCCAGGTCATCACAGGGCTGACACATAGACAACCATTCACACTCACATTCACACCTACGGTCAATTTAGAGTCACCAGTTAACCTAACCTGCATGTCTTTGGACTGTGGGGGAAACCGGAGCACCCGGAGGAAACCCACGCGGACACGGGGAGAACATGCAAACTCCGCACAGAAAGGCCCTCGCCGGCCACGGGGCTCGAACCCAGAACCTTCTTGCTGTGAGGCGACAGCGCTAACCACTACACCACCGTGCCGCCCTATCATGACTATAGCACACAAAATATGTCCAACATGCTTTCTGTATTTAACCATTTACGAGAGAGAAAGCAGGCCTAGACATTAAGCATTTACCACTGGTGGCCCATTGGGCCAGTGGAATTGAAAAGTTACTGGCCGAAATGGAAAATGTGGTGGCCCGAATGCGCGCAGGTGCTCCCCTGGAAAATTTTGATTTTTCAATTCATATTCGTGCATTTTAAGGTGAAATTAATGAAAAGATTATTCATATTTTGCTAACATTATTATATCTTTGTTTGTTCACATTGATATTTTGTTTGCATTTCTTGTTTTATCAATTTCTTAGTTACATTTAAAAATTCTTTGTTCTTGTTCTCTGTTCGTTTAACACATGCTGTTGATTACTGTTTTATATTAACAATTGTTTGTACAAGTTTTAGAATAAGCCAAGTTTTGCCTCACCATGCAACTAACTTGTTTATAGAATAAGCTTTGCCTGTAACCCACCCTGTGTGATGTAGACATTTTCCTTTTTTGTCATGGTTTCAACTTTGGCTCATATATTCTCACCACTGTAGATATTCTAATAGAAATAGAGGTACAATTAACTTTTTACATACACCTTCAGGGGCGCCGCCAGAAATTTTGGGCCCCATGAAAGATTAGAATTTTGGGCCCCCCAACTTTGCCCACCCTCGTCACAATTGCACTATTGTCATTATTTGATGGTAGGGCGGAGGTCCCCCTGAGGCTGAATCTGTGCATATTTAGGGCACCCCATTAGTTATGAAACTGGTTATTAGCACTAGTTATTAGCACCAGCATAACGTAATATTTCATCTTGTTTATCACACAAGTCAGTTCAGTTATTAAAATGGAAAAAATGTCACTGTACAAACTGTAAAAGTGTTCTCTTGATGGGCTAATCCAACCACGTTCATACTGTTCATTTACCATTCGCTAATATTTTGAACGCACATGTGAGCGATAGCTACCTTTCTTTGGGAAAAACTGAGTGACCAGTTGCCTGCCTCTCCGGTCCCTCTCAGCTTTCAGCTGCCTTTCTTTACGTTTTTGACAGCCACTCTTCATATTTAGCGATCATAGACTGTACGCACTCCACTGCTGGCTGGCTGCTGCACCGCGACACAGCAGCAAGTAGCATTGCACTGATCAGCACACAGATTTAACGCATCGCGCTTCTACCAGAACTGGACCGTACCATTTCGCAAAAGGGGGAGGGTTAAATGACAATATGTTGAAGAACTCAAGAAATAGACAACCTTGTTCAATTAGCTCATTTTACCAGATGGAATATTGCATTGTTGTTATTTCAAAAGTCTTATTAAAATCATTAAAAGCATATTATCAGCCCCTTAAAGGGCCCCATGGCAGTGCTGGGACCCTAGAATTGTTCTAACCTTTCCCCCCCTGGCGGCACCCATGTACACCTTTATATAATAGCCACAAGACACACACAGGCCAGTCCCAAGTCTGGATGAAAGGTGAGGGTGGCATACTAACCCTTATCATGCTGGATTTAAATGGGCATTTTTATTGCCCATGAAGTTTTATTTCTTAATTAATAAAATATAATGAGAATCATTGACAAACCATACATTTCCTGCAAGGGTGGACTTTGGGGAATAATCTAGTGAGATTTTTGCAAAGCCTTACCTGCTCGGGGGTGATTTATAACCCTAATTACCTGTTAATTAGCTAATTAACAGGTATGCTCAGGTGAGCCAAAAAGGGGTGAAATGTTGTATTTTTCTAATAAGACAAGATATAAACACCCAAATTTTCAGATATGTCCTTGGGGGAACTAGTAGTAAATTTTTGCAAATTCAGCTCATTTGCATAAACCGTTGCCATGGCAACAGCAGATACCCTAGCAACTGGGGGTATACTGGGTTTAGCATGGTCTGGTTGTACCAGAGAGGGTCAGAATAATTATTTTTGTTGTAATGAACTAATGTAGACCTAGTTTGGCTATTTTGATAGATTTCATCATCTTTGGATATTTGAGTAATATATGGGATCAGATCTAATTTACCACGTTATTTTATCTGTTCTTCTATTTCAGTCATAGCAACCAACATTTATACTTCATTCTTTAATCACTAAAAGTTGATACACGTGTAGCCATATTTCTTGGCAGTGTATCCTGAAATTTTGATATTAATATACAAAGTCTGAACGATTTTACACCATCTGAAGCTAAAGTGCGTGTGTTGAAATGCTGTTTTACGATTTGGTGAGTTGTAAACCAAGCGTGACGTCGCGCGCTCTGATTGGCTGCCGAGTTCAAAATGAAGCCGTTCGTTAACACCCGATAGTTAATTTATGCATGAGCGTGGAGTTTGAACATATTTCTCTTTGAATTTCACCGTTCTGATGGTCTCCTTGCCGCAGCCGTCTTCATCTACAAGATGCTATTTTCCCGCCAAAATGATGCTTCCGAACAGCGCCGAACATCTCCGAAGATGCACGAAGACGACACACTCCTGCCGCGGAGCAGAGCGTGACGAAAACAAAGATGGCGGACCTCGTATCAAAAAGGTGCATTTTACGTACAATTTCTTCACAATTCTGGGTAAAATATGAGTAATAAAATTTGTTAATTTGTATCGAAAACGTACTGGCCCGCCCGGGCCACTGTTTGGCCAAATTTAGTGGCCCGAACTGGCCCGAAAGACGTAAAAAACACCGCCGGGCCATCGGGCAAGTGCTAATGTCGAGCCCTGGAAAGCATTAGGAGTTTCATATTGACTAGGAATCAACTTGAAAAAAATTAATTATTCCATAAAAATCGTATCGCAGCCAAGGCCTACCCTGCTCCCACGTTTGCTTATAAGTCCTTTGTCGTTTCTTCTTCTCGTACGCTTTATCGGCGGCCTTTTTGTCCTCTTCAGACCGAGGTCGCTTTCTCCCCGTCTCTGGTGGTTTCTGTACACCTTTCAGAAAATTCCACATCGCAACGTAGCTTTGGCAGATGTAGATGTAAACAACAACAAAAAAAACGTGTTTAAATGGGCGATAATGTGGCCACATCTATTGAATTTGATAACGCGATTACCGCGATATTCAACGAGACGCGTTATATGCATGCGCAGTAGTGAAAAAAACGACAGTCTGACTCGTACACGACATGATTCGGAATTCTTTGGTATTTTCCGTCCTGCCGATAAACGCATCGATTAACACAGACACGGCACACGCTTAATATGTGGTGGCTTTAGTTGACAGTGTGTCTGAATCTTCACTTCATATATATTCTTTTCTTTTATTTTCAACTAGCCAGCCGGGCTGGCTAGTGGCAGGAATTGCCCGCCAAATGACAAGTTAAGTCGCCTTGGGCGACCGGACCACCGCGAATTTCGAGTCGTGTTCAGGATTGGCTTTTTCTTTAAGGTTAAAGCATCCAGGAAACACTCTTGATCAGACAGCAGATCAACAAAGCTGAAGCAAGGAAAATGATATTCACTGCCCCAGCTTGAAAATGTTATTTGTTCATGTCAGAAAAATATTTTATCTTAAAGATAACTGTAGCAGTTTGTACGGGTGGGTGGAGCACAGAAGGACGGCAGGCCAGAACTGAGTTCACAAACTCTTTTATTTTTACTTTTCAGTATAACTTTCACTCTCTCAGCCACGCACGCACGCACACACTCTAGTCGTCTGGTTGGGGAGAGAGCTCCCTCTGCTCTCGCGCTCT
The DNA here is from genome assembly GCF_027579695.1 of Neoarius graeffei. Classification (NCBI taxonomy): domain Eukaryota; kingdom Metazoa; phylum Chordata; class Actinopteri; order Siluriformes; family Ariidae; genus Neoarius; species Neoarius graeffei. The sequence continues at coordinate 26,500,340 of NC_083580.1, read as the reverse complement.
CTTCTTAAATAGGGCGCGGTCACTGGGGAAGACACACAAACACATTAATTAACCTCAGGTGCAGTGATTCTGCCACTTGCCTTCCCTGACTCCGCCCTCTGGTCACAGACTGACGGTTGACCACGCCCCCGCTGCCACAATAACTGTAAAGGCCTCTGCATGCTCTTGCGACAAGGCTTTTGCAGATAGCTTTTCGCAGACAGTTGTAATTTATCGTTGAGCGGGGAGTAATAGGCGTGCGCGAGGTTATTCACCGCCACAACGCAAGGGGGCCGCGAAGTCGCTAGGAGTAGTTGGTGGGTGTGGTTAGTGGAGTGTTCATCCTCCGGTTACTTATAATGACTAGAACTGGAGTCGTATAGATGTACATACTTCCTCACTTCCTCAATCAACCGCTCTTCATACTGCTCCATCTTCACTCGTGTTTTTAAAAATGGCAGTCGTGAAAACAAACCCAACCGGGAAAGTAGGGAAGGGGAAGTGCGTGTACAGCGGATGTAGAGTGGACCAATCAGAGCCCTCTTGTCTGCGACGCTGTCTGCGAGGCTTCTGCGGTGGTCACAATTTTTGGGAGGTGCGCGCAGAGCGTCTGCGAAGGTGGGGGGGGGGCTACGCAGACGCTATCTGCGGCGCCGTCTGCGAGGACTGGGTTGTCAGCATAAATTGGCCTTAAGGCATATTCTGCCCTATAGCATTGCCAGCGAGTCCCTATAGCATCAACCAGTGAATTATATTGAACTAGTTTATGAAGTCTGTGGAAAAAAAAAAAACAAGCAAACAAAAAAATGAATAGGGTGTAGTGTTATAGCTAAAAATATAGCTGACATTTCAGTAAAGCTTTTGCTATGTGTTTTAATGTTTCAGTTTTTCTTTATATTATGAGAATTTGCCCATTCTGCCACAAGAGCAGTTGTAAGGTCAGGCACTGAGGAAGCAAAACATGTCACTGCAGAGTAGGACTTGGTAGTAGTCAAGTTTATTTGTATCGTGCTTTTAACAATAAACATTGTCGCAAAGCAGCTTTACAGAATTTGAACGACTTAAAACATGAGCTAATTTTGTCCCTAATCTATCCCCAATGAGCAAGCCTATAGCAACGGTGACAAGGAAAAACTCCCTCAGACAACATGAGGAAGAAACCTCAAGAGGAACCATACTCAAAAGGGAACCCAGCCTCATTTGGGCAACAACAGACAACATGACTATAACATTAACAGTTTTAACATGAAGTCAGCTTCATTCAACTCTTCATTGATGGAAACTTGAGTGCAAAACTGTTCATGACAACTGCAGTCCTAAAGTTAGCAAGTCAACTGTAGTCCTCAGCCATAAAAGCATTACTGTAAGAGTCCAGAGTGTCCTCCAGGTGTGACTTTCAACTGTCCACATTGAGCTATCCTCCACAGGAGCAATGTGATGAGACTCCAACCAGACACAAGGCACCAGGATGGATCAGGCAGGACAGAGGAGCAGAAAAGGTCAGCATCTCGATCCCAGAACCGACATATAACTCAGAGGGACAGATTTGGGGGGAGAGAAAACACAGGTTGTTAGGTATGCCCAATATCACCTGAATAAGTAAGAACAGTATACATATTGCACGGAGTACAAGCAGGGACTCGGGCAACTATGACGGCATAACTAAAAGGGGAGAGCCAGAAGGTAACACAGGCATGAGGGAGCCCTGGGACATAAAGCAGCCAGCCACTACACCGTCAACAAACTTGAGTGAACAAGCGAGTGGGGACTGACAGCCTCCATACATCCCAGCCAGTTCCCCCAGGATTTCGCGGGCCTTTTTTGTGATTGTTGTGGGCTAAAATGTCTGATGTTGCGGGGGTTTTTCCAAAAAATTGCGATGAAAGTTGCTGGTTTTTTTTAGGTTTTTGTTGCAATTACATTGCGGGAGGAAGTGAAAGTTGCGAGAAATTGTTGCAATTTTCTCTTTTTGTGATTAAAATTGAGTGATATGTTAAATATTAAGTTATTACTGAAAAACTATTGATTAAAAAAACAAAGACACTGAGAAATGGTCCTATAAACAACTTTACCAATATAAAAGATTACCAGGACGACAAAAATGCAGAAAAATAGGCTTTACTTATCCAAATGCACCTGTTGGTTCAAAAGTTAGTGCATAGAACCTCACAGCACAACATGAAGTTACCTTAAAATATAATATAAATGCCTCAGCTTTCATGTAAGAAAAAAAACTATTAATACTAGTACTGCGTGCAGGCAGTCTCTCCTGAAGACTAAATTAAACAGTAATTATAAACTAATAAAATAAATGGCTCAGGCTTCATAGAAGGGAAAAAAAATTGAACAGAATCTCACTGTATGATGCTGAAGCTGCCTAAACAATGGAAAATACCATTTTGGCAGAAATGTTGGCATCCATTAATTTCTTGTATTAAGTAAAAAAAAAAAATGTAAAGTGCACACAGTCCTTCACTGTAAACATAACACACTTTCAGTAACAGAATTTAAGCCTATATAAACACTGACTCGCACATGCTGCTTATCTTGAATGTATACACGGAAGTAAGGCGGAAGGTAGTTTGTCGACGTCACCTCAAGATGATGCCAATGATTGGTCAAATTTGTGGGAAAGTTGCAGTGATTGGATATAATTGCAACACCGCTCTGAATTCGCGAGGATTGGTTGAATTTGCATTGATGTTGCAAATCGCAACATTGCGAAATCCTGGAGGGTCTGCCCAGTTTACCAAAACACTCTGTCTGAGGACCCTCCAGATCTACTCCTTTACCTCATAAACACCATTAACAAAAGGCTTGATGAAACAGATATGTTTTCAGCCTAGACTTAAACGCTGAGACTGTGTCTGATTCCCGAACATTACTTGGAAGGCTGTTCCATAACTGTGGGACTTTGTAAGAAAAGGCTCTGCCCCCTGATGTAGCCTTCACTATACGAGGTACCAGCAGATAGCCTGCACCTTTTGATCTAACTAGGTGTGGCGGGTCATAGAGGACCAGAAGTTCACTCAGGTACTGTGGTGCAAGACCATTCAGTGCTTTAAAGGTCAATAGTAGTATTTTATTATCAATACGAAATTTGATTGGGAGCCAATGCAGTATGGATATGACAGAGGTGATGTGGTCATATTTTCTAGTTCTAGTAAGGACTCTTGCTTCTGCATTTTGAACTAACTGGAGCTTGTTTATGCACTTATTGGAACATCCAGACAGTAAGGCATTACAATAATTCAACCTGGAGGTAACGAAAGCATGAACTAGTTTTTCCGCGTCATGTCGTGCTATTAAATTTCTTATCTTAGCAATACTTCTGAGATGAAAGAAAGCTATCCTGGTGATGTTATCAGTGTGAGTTTCGAATGAAAGACTGGGGTCAATCATCACTCCGAGGTCTTTTACTGCTGCACGTGAAGAAACAGAAAGGCCATTCAGAGTCGCTGTGTAATCAGAAAACTTGCTTCTAGCTGCATGTGGTCCTCGTACAAGTACTTCAGTCTTGTCAGAGTTAAGCAGAGCGAAGTTAATAAGCATCCAGTGTCTAATTAATACTTTGGCGCTGTGGGAGATGGCTTCCTCTCCAGTAGCTCTGTAGTTTTTAGCTATTTAAACTTTTCTGCTCTTCTTATGAAGACTTTTTTTTTTCTTTCCCTTCATATCCCATGGATATTTTTAACTTGCAACCAGGAGCCAGTTTTATCGCTTGTTCGAGAGAGGAGCTGCTGGCCCTGAAAACAATGGGACGAGCTGGGATACGACACCCCATCCTGGCAGAGCTGAGGAGGAGACCCAGGGCTGCAAAGCTGGGGCTAAGCTAAAGGCTAGGCTAGCAGACAACTGGCGGTGCTGCAAACCATCCATTTTCTCCATTATCATAGGGAATGTGAACTTGCTGCTGAACAAGGTCGACGAGCTATCCGCACTGAACAACCAGCGAATTTACCATGAGAGCAGCTTGTTTATCTTTACGGATACATGGCTAAACCACCTTGTACCGGATGCTAACGTGGACCTGGGGGATTCACTGCTGTGAGAGCTGACAGAGACACTAAAACATGCAGGAAAAGCAAAGGTGGGGGACTCCTCATCGACGTGAACAACCGCTGGTGTAACCCGGGATATATCGCCGTAAAGACAGTCTTGTATTGCCCGGACTTGGAGCTGCTAGCCATTAGCCTGCGGCCATGTCTGCCGAGGGAGTTCAGTCATGTGATCACCATCTGTGTTTACATCCCTCCGAGCGCAGCCGCAGCATGTGAGAGGATTCACTCTGTCACAGCAAGGCTGCAGACACAGCACCCTGAGGCATTTATGATAATTTCCAGGGACTTTAACCACGCTACTTTTGGACTCTACTCTGGCTGCTTTTTACCAGGTTGTGGACTGTCCAACAAGGAACAACAGGACAATTGACTTGCTGTATGCTAATGTGTGGGATGCATACAGAGTCACACGCCTCCCCCCACTAGGGAAGTCTGACCACAACCTGGTTCATCTACAGCCGAAGTACACCCCCCTGGTTCAAAGGCAGCCTGCAAGAACTAGCTCCATCAGGAGGTGGTCCCCTGAAATGGAAGATGCCCTCAGAGACTGACACCACGGACTAGGAACACTGTGTGAGGGAAGCTAAGGACAGCTACAGGAGGAAGGTGGAGCAGAAACTGAAGAACAGCATGAGGGAGGTCTGGGAAGGTGTGAAAACCATTACAGGCCACAACACAAAGACCAGAGTCATGGGGGGGGGGCAATGGAGAGGGCGAACGAGCTGAATGACTTCTTCAACCGGTTAAACCAGCCCACGTCCCCCCCACTGCAGCCATCTCTCCTTCTTCCCTCAAAACACCCCCCCCAGTCATCGCAGCAGCCCCCTCCTCCTCCCCCACCTCACCACAGACTCTTCCATGCATTACTGCAGACCAGGTCAGAGGTCAACTGAGGAAGCTTCACCCCGGAAAGGCAGCAGGCCCGGACAAGGTCTGTCCCCAACTACTGAAGACCTGCGCTGCTGAACTGGGTGAACCACTCCAATGCATCTTCAACCTCAGCCTGCAGCTGAGGAGAGTGCCCACCCTCTGGAAGACATCATGCATTGTTCCAGTTCCCAAGAAGAACTGGCCCAGCGAGCTGAACGACTTCCAATCGGTGGCACTCACTTCACATCTGATGAAGACATTTTGAGCGGCTCTTCCTCAGCCTCCTCAGACCCCAGGTACAACACGCCCAGGACTGTCTGCAGTTTGCGTACTGGGCAGGTGTGGGAGACACCATCCTCTACCTGCTACACTGAGCCCACTCACATCTGGATAAGGGAAATGGCACAGTGAGGATCCTCTTCTTGGACTTCTCGAGTGCCTTCAACACCATCCAGCCCCTGATGCTTCAGGACAAACTGAACAGGATGCGAGTGGACCCCTGCCTGGTCATCTGGATCTCCAGCTACCTCGCCGACAGGCCGCAGTACGTCAGGCTGAAGGACATCACATCTGACACTATGATTAGCAGCACTGGAGCACCCCAGGGCACGGTGCTGGCCGCTCTTCTCTTCACGCTGTACACCGTGGACTTCTGCTACAACTCGGAGCTGTGTCACATTCAGAAGTTTGCTGATGACCCAGCCATTGTGGGGTGTATCAGGGATGATAGAGAGGAGGAGTATAGGAGCCTGGTGAGGGACTTTGCCATTTGGTGCAACAGGAACCATCTGCAGCTCAACACCTTGAAGACCAAGGAGCTGGTCATTGACTTTGGGAGATCCAGACCAAGGTCACAACCAGTTCTGATCGAGGGAGTTGAGGTGGAGGCTGTGGATTCCTACAAGTACCTCGGGCTGTGGCTGGACAGCAAGCTGGACTGGACTTGCAACACCAACCACCTGTACAGGAAGGGACAGAGCAGGCTGTACTTCTTGAGGAGGCTGCGGTCCTTTTAACATCTGCAGGAAACTCCTGTGGATGTTCTATCAGTCCATGGTCGCCAGTGTCCTGTTTTACACTGTGGTGTGCTGGGGGGGCAGCACATCTAAGAAGGACACATCCAGGCTTGACAAACTGATCAGGTGGGCTGGCTCTGTGGTCGGCATGAAGCTGGACTCTCTGGTGACAGTGGTAGAGAAGAGGACGATTCACAAACTACTGAACATCATAGACGATGCCAGTCACCCTCTGCATACCACCATCAGCAACCAGAGGAGCCTGTTCAGTAACGGAATGCTCCTTCCCAAGTGCAGGACAAACAGACGTAAAAACTCCTTTGTTCCTCATGCCATCAGACTGTACAACTCCTCTCTGCGGGGGAGGAGGGGTAACAGGAGGACAGAGGACAGGAAGGAGCAGTAGCCTAGCCTGACTAATATTGGACAATGTGCAATATAATGTGCAATACCTCTCCTGCTGGACTTTATTTTTTCATATCTTATTTTTTATGTATAAATACTTAATTTATCTAGAAGTTTTCTCTATTTTCTATTCTCTGTTTATCCTGTAATGATGCTGCTGGAATTTTAATTTCCCTGAGGGAACCTTCCCAAAGGGATCAATAAAGTTTTATCTAATCTAATGTCCTTCACACATTCCTCAGTTCTATTAAGCTGGTGTCTCTCATCAGGTTTTGCAGAAACGTACAACTGTGTGTCATGAGCATAACAGTGGAAACTAATAGTGTTTATGAATAATATCACCCAGAGATAACATTATAAAGAAAAAAGCAGTGGACCCAAGACAGAACCTTGTGGACCACCAAGCTTTTTACCACCAAGTATGTCTAGAAAAATCACCCTTTACATCAACGTACTGATAGCAAGCCGTTAAATAAGACCTGAGCCAGGAGAGGGCTATTCCCTTAACTCCCACAACATTTTCGAGTCTATCCAGAAGAATGAAATGATCAATGGTATCAAATGCTGCACTAAGGTCAAGCAACACAAGCAGCGAGTCACAGCCCTGATCAGATGCCAACAGTAGGTCGTTTACTACTTTAACCAGAGCTGTCTCTGTACTATGATGAGGTCTAAATCCTGACTGATACATTTCACGCATGTTATTCCTATGTAAATATGAGCATAACTGTTGTGCCACAGCTTTTTCTAGGACCTTGGGTCAAGGTCAGGTTTTTTTAATCAGGGGTTTGATAACTGCTCATTTAAAGGATTTGGGTACATAGCCAATCCTAAGAGAAGAATTTATTATTTTTTTAGAAGTGGTTCAGTTACTTCAGGTATTATCTGTTTGAATAGACGTGTAGGTAAGGGATCTTGTACACAAGTTGAGGCTTTTGATGACGAGATTAATGAAAGCAATTCATTTTCTCTAAGGGGAGTAAAACATTCTAATTGCTGATCTGATACAGTTACATTGTTAACTACAGGGTCACTTAGATTGTCTGACCTTAAATTAGTAGTTTGAATTTTTTGTCGGATATTCTCAATTTTGTCATTAAAAAAAAATTCATGAAGTCGTTGCTACTACATACTACAGGTGTGCATGTGTCTATAGTGGACTCATTCCTGGTTAATTTTGCGACAGTATTAAATGGGAATCTAGGATTATTTTTGTCATCTTCGATTAGGGAGGAGAGATATGTTGATCTCGCAGTGCTAAGAGCTTTTCTATACTTCAGGAAGCTCTTCTTACATGCTAATTTGAACACTACCAATTTTGTTTGATGCCATTTACGTTCCAATTTTCGAGTGGTCTGTTTTAATGTGCGAGTGTCATCATTATACCAGGGTGCTAATTTTTTGTCTCTGACCATTTTCCATTTAAGAGGAGCTACATTATCTAGAGTATGACGGAACGTTGACTCTAAGCATTCAGTTGCCTGATCAAGTTCTACAGGGGCTGACAGTGACCCAGTCAAAGTTGATAACTCTGGGAGATCATTTATAAAGCTCTGTGCAGTAGTTGACGTGAAAGTACGTTTAATACAGTAGCGTGGTGAGGTGCATATATTATTACTCAGACATATTTTGAATGAGATGAGATAATGATCTGAGAACTTCAGACTGGAAGTATGACTATTTTCTACGTTTAACCAGAATGTTAGTATTAGGTCAAGGGTGTGACCACCATTATAGGTCGGTCCTATGACATTCTGATTAACCCCTACTGAATCTAAAATGGCCACAAACGCTGTTTTCAAAGGGTCTTCTGGGTTATCAAAGTGAATATTAAAATCTCCAACTAAAGCTTTGTCTAAGCAAATAACCAGATCTGAAAAAATCTGCAAATTCAGACAGAAACTCAGAATATGGCCCCGGGGGCTGTAAATAATAAGTAATGGAATTAACTGGGTAGACCTATTTTTTCAAGGCTACATGCATTATGTTAGTATGAAGAACTTCAAATGTATTACATTTATAACCAGGTTTTTGTGTTACACCTAGATAATCACTATAAATAACCGCGCCGCCGCCTCCTCTACTAGTTAGACGAGGTTGGTGTATATAACTGTATCCAGGCGGACTAGCTTCATTTAATGCTATATATTCATTTGGCTTAATCCGTGTTTCAGTTAAACAAAATACATTAAACTCCTGATCAGTAATGAGTTCATTAACCATTAGCACTTCAGATGTAAGAGATCTGATATTTTAATAGCCCCACCTTTAAATCAAAGGTGCTGGCAGTGGCTGTACAGTCAGTATGATCCAATTTTATATTGATTATGTTACTGGAACAAACTCTTTGAAATATTTCTACTTTTTGTTTAGCTCAGGGAACAGACACAGTCTCGATGTAGTGGACCCTGAGTGATGACTCTGTGCAGCTAGCAGACAGTCAGTTTAGCCTGTTCGTCTGCTCCCTGGCCTTGGCTCTGGATTGTCAGAAATTAACTAGGCCTGTTCTGAGACTATGACCTATGCTGCAGGAAATGAGAGCAGCACCTTCCCGAGTGGGATGGATACTGTCGTGCCCTAACAGGCCAGCAGTGCCCTCAAAATTAGCCCAATTATCTATAAAGCCCACACTGTTTTCAGAGCACCACCTGGACAGCCAGCAGTTTAGCGACCATAACCTGCTGTAAGCTACATCGCCACGCCGCATTGGGATGGGGCCAGAGCATACTACAGCATCGGACATCGCCTTCGCTAATTTAAACACCTCTACAAAGTTACTCTTAGTAACCTCAGACTGACGAAGGCGTATATCATTAGCTTCTGCATGGATAACTATCTTTGAGAACCTGTGCTTGCCTAGGACCCTAAGATTACCTGCTATGTCTGGCACCCTGGCTCGTGGTATATACCTGACTAAAGCTGCTGGTGCCCCTAAAGGCTGAGCTAATTTCACGTGCCGTATGACAGTCCCCTATAACCAGAGCTCTTTCAGGTTTCTCACTGGGTGCATCACTTAGGAGAGCAAACTTGTTCGACATGTGACGCGGAGAGGAGTGGTGCTCCCGTGGGCGAGCCTCAGCAGTAGCTTTGGCTCTACGCTTATGCTGCCGAGTCGTCACCTATTCGCCCCGCTGTAAGGGCTCTAATGCCAGAGTTAGGGGATTACTAACTCCACCTAGGGCATCCAGGCTTTCCCCTACAGAAACTACACTGTTCTCATTCTCACTGGCCTTCTCTAAAGCCTGGGTACGTGCTTCTAATACTATATAATCTTCTCCGTCAGAGAGCTAACTAATCTGTACTTATCACAAATAAAGCTATTGTTAGCGACAGAGGAAGAATGACTAAACATCCTGCACTCAGCACACTGAACAGGCTTTAGTGGTGGCATTTGGTCTACTTAGCTAGATGGTGCAAATGAGATGTCTACACAAAATAAGATGACCTGCTTCTATATTGAGCATTCTTTTCCTTCTCCTCCTGCTTTCTTGGTATTCATCCTTGAGCACCTGAACTTTTGGATCATTATAAAATGATTTGAGCTTGAAGTGTCCCGCTGGTTAATCCAATCTAGCATTTGCCATCAGTTAGTATTGCGTCCCTGGGGTGAAAGACTTTCTCTTGTGGGACCCCCTACATTCTGTGCCATAGGCAACCGCACATGTCACTTATGCCATGAGCCAGCCCTGATTGGTATTAATGGGGTCCCAAATATGCCAAGAAAACATTCCCCACACCATTATACCACCTCCACCAGCCTAGACTGTTGACACAAGGGAGGTTGGGTCCATGGATTCATGCTGTTGGCACTGAATTCTGACCCTAACATCTGTGTGCCTTAGCAGGAATGGCGATTCATCAGACCAAGCTACGTCTTCCAGTCTTCTACCATCCAGTTTTTATGAGCTTGTGCTCACTGCAGCCTTAGCTTTCTGTTCTTGGATGACAGAAGTGGAACCCGACATGGTCGTCTGCTGTTGTAGCCCATCTGCCTCAAGGTTGGACGCGTTGTGCATTCTGTGATGCTGTAAACTTTGTCACTTCAAACCAGTCTGATCATTCTCCATTGACCTCTCCTATCCACAAGGTGTTTACTTCCACAGTACTGCTGCATACTGAAATTTTTCTTTATTACCCCGTTCTGAGAAAACTCTGTGGACTATTGTGCATGAAAATCTCAGATCAGCAGCTTTTTAAAAAAAAATTATTAATTATTTTTTTAAAAAATATATACTATTCAAGCCCGTCTCCCATTTCTGCCCATGTTCAAGAAGCACTGCCCCAGGATCTTGAGTGTCTATAAAATGACTGACAGGAGGCCCATCGAAATGCAAACAAGCATTCTGGATCAAAAGTCAGCTTTCCAAATGAATTTTCTCAGCTGCTTATTTCACTTTTGCTGAACGCATGGCTAAAACAATGGTATTACATCAAGTTCTGCACACTTTTTTTCCCAAGTTGTGTTCAAGCAGTAAATTTTAAATTTTTACTATTGCAACTTGTAGTGTTGACTTTTAGTTAAAAACCTTGAGTAAACAGTGTATATTTAATCTGAGCTTAAAGCAGATCCGCAGAATCTTTATTTTTAAATAAATTTGAGTGGATAGTATCTCCATCTTTGACTCTTGTATGCTGCATAAATGGGAATTTAAAAAATATATATTTTTGAGAATTAAAATCGACCGCAAAGTTGGCATTCGAGCTGCCCTGCTGAGCTAGCCATGCCTGAGTCCGTGACGTTACAGCGGTATCCAGTTTTAAGGCCGAGGCCTTTTACAGCTATAGACCAAAGTCATATAAATAAAAATTTATGGTGAAAGTAAGAAATACTGTTACCGACTTGCTCAGCTAAGACTGTGGGTTGACTCTCATTAAAACAGGATAGGTGTTATAACTTATGCAACATACATGTACTGTACGTGCATGCATTTTCACTGATTAAAACATAAAAGGCTAATTAAATAATCAGATCAACTGAGACAAACACATTCTGAAACAAATTAAATAATCTTATACTGGTAACTTAAACACAATACAAGTTACATGTATTAATCTAAGTGCAGGTAAACAACGTGTTGTTTTTGTTGTCCAAATGAGAGTCGGAGCTTCTTCCACGTAAGGGTGAGATGGCAACAACATCCAGTTTAGGAATAAGACTCTTTCTCTCCATACTGTGTGTTCCGCCATTACTGCTTGGCTCAGGCAATTACTAAAACCCGGGACGGAACGGGTATGTCACCGGTTTTAGCAACAACCGTAGGGAGGTCGCTGCCTGAACGATAGGTTCCGTCCCGGGTTTTAGCAGCAACCCTCTGCTCACGCTCCAGGACTGGTGCAACTGAACTCACTTTAAAATAAATAAATAAATACTTTTCTATTTAATTTTTCTTTAATTGTTGGGACTGCACCCTCTTTCAATCCAGGCTTATAGCCAACGTTCCTCAACAGATCAGAGGTCTCGTACGAGTCTTCAGTAAAATGTGCAGAGCAGACCACTTCGTAGGTGCCCAATGTGCCCATGAACAACTTGCAGAACGTGTCCAAATCTTTGCAGTTTGAACATTCTTGGGCCATGGATGCAACATAAATCCACCTTCTGTCATGTTGCTGCTTCGGCCAAAAACACATCTACGTGGCATGGCGATAAATTGGCTCAAAATGGAGGTTCGGAGTTGCAGTCAGCTCTGTTTTAGTATAGTGGAAATGGCGATGGGACCGATAGACTTCCTGTTGTGATGTTACGGACGTCAAGGTCATTCACTCGGACCGCTACCTATATAAATCATTTTAATCATAAAAATTACTATATTAGATTTATTATTAACTCTTAAAACTAGTCCTGTGCCATTCTTGAGGTCTCAAGGGATTTATAAACGAAAGAGAGTCTGCGTATGTGCTTTAAAAGATGGTTCTGCGTATGTGCTTTAAAACTGCCTGTCTTTTGTGGTGTCATCCCCCCCCCCCCCCCCCAAATCTTTTTCACGGTCAGAATGTTGGGTGAGGCTGACCTATGTTGCTAAGTCCTCTACAAAGAAGTGTGTGTACACATGAATGTCTGTGTCACAGGGAACAGTAAACACGTCATGGTCAGTCTTATTCACTCTTTGTCAAACTGTGTGGGTTTTTTTTTTTAAATGAGTGTACCTTCGTTCTAAATACGAGCGTGTGTGTGTATTTAAGTTATTCCATGAAATTGAGTCGTATATGCACAGAGTTCGCTATAAGCCATGTACGATGAGATTAGATGGAATAACTGTTTTATTCTATCCACATTCGCTGGATTTTGAGAAACGGAGCATTTTTATTTTTTGCAAACTTGATAAATCTTTATACAAAATGTCTGACAATTTCCGTTTAGAATGTAAACAAACCCGTGAAATGACAGTAGCAACTTGTGAAAAATGCTATAATTCTTGAAAAATAAGATACATTCTTACCATCAAATACTTTTTATTCCTTTTTTTGTATTTTTTTTGGAGGAGGGTTGTTTTTGAGTAGAGTTTTATTTCGTTCGCGGTTGGTTCAATAACATGGTCTACCATTTTCTTTTTGTTTTTTGGTGGTTGGCAAACCAACATAAAGGTGCATTATCACCACTGACTGGGCTGCAGTGTGGAACAAGACATAGGGGGGAAAACTATATTCTTTTATTAGGGCCCGAGCCCTATAGGGCGAAGGCCCTATTGTTCTTGTAAGAGTTCACTATTATTATTCTTCCGTCTTCTTCTTCTTCTTCTTCTTTATTTTTCTCCGCTGTTGGGCCATTTTCGGGGCGCTTGCCATGGGCGAAAACGCACGAAATTTGGCACCAGTTCCGAGAATTGCCACCGCTACTCAGAACCAAAAGCCCAAACTTGGCCGGGGCTCAGGGCCTCTATAGCGCCCCCTAAGTCGTTGTGATTTTGGCCTCCCGCATTAAGGTGCCTGGTTGCCATATAGTTTGTAGTAGTGGCATGCCATTTGGTATGCATATGTATCTCACTAAGCCGGACAAAAATGTAATGCCAATGCATTAGCCACGCCCAACAGGAAGTGAGGTACTTTCACTTTTGTGCGAAATGCATGGCCACGAAGACGGCGCAACTCCTCCTAGACCGTTCATGGGAATGTCACCAAAATTGATACACATCATCTACAGACATGGCTGACAAAAGTTACTAAATACGTTTCACATAGGATAAACCGTTCAGAAGTTATACGTCAATCAATTTTCACTTCAAAATTTTACATGCTAAAAAATTCATAACAAATCTTCTAATTGCTCAAAACTGCTCATACTTCTCACGCAAATCACTCATTGGGCTTCTGACATGGTACCCAATTTCTGTGATATTTCGCCACTGGGGGCGCTATTTTTGGGCAAAAAATCCAATCTTTCCTCAAATTTGGTCAAACTTCACGGCCACCCTCTTACTACCTCCCATGTCATGTATACCGCATTTTGGGAATTTTCGTCCATGGGGGGCGCTGTTTTTGGCCGACGCAATTGCTCCAAAACGGGTTTTTGGTAAATAATTCCATAATGCTTTTCCTTCACACCACTACCTTGTGATAGTGCGTTCCTGTTGTAGACACTTATTTTTCCAACTCATAATCGCTCATGTACAGCATAGCGCCACCTTCTGACATGGGAAAAACCAAAAAATTTATTCTTCAAAAATCTATATCTCATCTTCTATTTACTCAATTGTCATCAAACTTCATACGCAAACTCTTCATAGCTCACCTGATATGTACGCCAAATTTTGTGCACTTTCGCCCCTGGGGGTGCTGGTTATGGCGGAAATGATATTGCAGCTTCTGATTTGTCAAACTTGGCAAGCAAACTCTTTTCAAGACCCTTATTGGGGCGCTTGCCATGGTCGACAACGCACGAAATTTGGCTCCTTTTTCTTAGACTGCCACCGCTACTGAGAACCAAAAGCCCAGATCCAGGCGGGCCTCAGGGCCTCTATAGCGCCCCCTAACTCGTTGTGATTTTGGCCTCCCGCTTTAAGGTGCCTGGTTGCCATGTAGTTTGTAGTAGTGGCATGCCATTTGGTACGCATATGTATCTCACTAAGCAGGACAAAAATGTAATGCCAATGCATTAGCCACGCCCAACAGGAAGTGAGGTAATTTCACTTTTGTGCGAAATGCATGGCCACGAAGACGGCGCACCTCCTCCTAGACCGTTCATAGGAATGTCACCAAAATTGATACACATCATCTACAGACATGGCTGACAAAAGTTACTAAATAAGTTTCACGTAGCGTAAACCGTTCAGAAGTTACACGTCAATCAATTTTCAATGCAAAATTTTACATGCTTAAAAATTCATAACAAATCTTCTACTTGCTCAAAACTGCTCATACTTCACACACAAATCCCTCATTGGGCTTCTGACATGTTACCCAATTTCTGTGATATTTCGCCACTGGGGGCGCTATTTTTGGGCAAAAAATCCAATCTTTCCTCAAATTTGGTCAAACTTCACGGCCACCCTCTTACTACCTCCCATGTCATGTATACCACATTTTGGGAATTTTCGTCCATGGGGGGCGCTGTTTTTGGCCGACGCAATTGCTCCAAAACGGGTTTTTGGTAAATAATTCCATAATGCTTTTCCTTCACACCACTACCTTGTGATAGTGCGTTCCTGTTGTAGACACTTATTTCTCCAACTCATAATCGCTCATGTACAGCATAGCGCCACCTACTGACATGGGAAAAACCAAAAAATTTATTCTTCAAAAATCTATATCTCATCTTCTATTTACTCAATTGTCATCAAACTTCATACGCAAACTCTTCATAGCTCACCTGACATATACGCCAAATTTTGTGCACTTTCGCCCCTGGGGGTGCTGGTTATGGCACAAATGATATTGCAGCTTCTGATTTGTCAAACTTGGCAAGCAAACTCTTTACGGTATTTCGCGGGGACGCATGCCCCCGCCCCCCCTGGCCGCTGGCGCGAGGGCCCGTCGAGGCCGCTTGCGGCTTTAATTTAGCTATTTTTGTTTCTTTTAAATACTTCATAAAGTGATCTGTCTGACTTGATGCGCTCTGCCATTTTGTTTTTCTCTGCTCACGGTATATGAGCAGATATCCTAGTAGTAGAGTAGTCAATTAGAGCGTGCAATTGCTCATAGCCAATGAATGTAGATAGAAATATATAAATAGGATATTACATGGTGGTGTGCGAAGATATGAAGTTTATCTTCAAGTGGTCAATATATTTCACAAGTGAGTGCAGTGAATGAGTGTAATACAAGTATTTTTCAACACGAGACAGTGTTTCCCATAGACCAGGTAGCAATTTGTGGTGCTCCACTGTGCTGATGACGGAATCGTGCGCGGTGGTGTCGTGGCGGTCGGTGGAGTCAGTCATTGGGGTTTATGCAAAGTGTTTACAGCGGGCGGTGTTCAAACACAGTATTTTTCTTCAGAGTCACCTGCTGGGACTATTTTAAAGCTACAAGAAGCATTTGAGATTATTCAGTTCAATCTAAATTCTTTTAAGTTCTTTAAGAGAAGACAGCTAAAACAATTTTTACCAGAACCCTGCCTGGTTTCATTCCTCGACCCAACTTTACATTACAGGGCAGGCCATTAGTTTGCTGGGCTTGATGTTGGTGGAAAACCTGTCTTTTAAATTTATGAAAATTACTCACCAAAATTGAAGTTAAAGTTTAGTTTTTACTAGAGATGCACCGATTGCAATTTTTTGGGCCGATTCCGATTTTCCATGGAGTGTGACCTGCCGATACCGATTTCATTTTTTCAAACCACTTCACAGCACACAAAGACTATTTTCTTTTTATTTTTTCTTTAATAGAACATTCTGCCAGATTTTCAGTAATAAATTTTCAACACCTCAAAGGTTGAAAACAAACAAAGACATTCTTTGTAAAATCTTTCTTCATGTTTGGTATTAACATTTAATTCCTGAAATAGGAAATTCACACAAACATTTTTTCTTTTCCCATCCAATATCTGGCACAAAAACAACTTCCCCCTCATATATTATTTGCCTACTGCTATGGAACACACTTTCATAAGCCTATTTTTAAACTAGATGTTTGGTAATAAGCTAACGTATTAATTCCTGTAGTGGGAAATTCACACAACCACAAACATTTTCTTCTTTTCACATCCAATATCTGGCACAAAAAAAATTCACTATATTTGGATATCCAAATATAGTGAATTATTATTATTTTTTTGTTAACGGCGCGCGTGCCGGAGCTCGTTAGGCATGCAGGACTGACACTCTTCTGCGCAAGCGCAACACAATCGCACTAGAAAGCATGTTCAAGCTGCCAGTGTAGCTGCAGCCTTTTTAGTTGCGAATTACGAGTATTTCCACTTTCATCCCTACGTGATACACAAGTTTTGATCGGCATATTTTAATTTTGCCCGGCCAGTCACTGGTCATGGCCGATCACGTGAAAATCGGCCAATTCCAATCAGCAGCCGGTCAATTGGTGCATCTCCTGGTTTTTACCTTAGTTTTTTGCCTTTTTGGTGGCAATCTTTCAATCATTCTTTAGTTGACATTCAAGGAATAAATTGCAAAAAACAAGCTGGAGGTTTTTATTTCAAATATTGAACTCAACACTTACCTCAACCAATACTAAAATGAATAAATAGTATAATGTAACAAAATAATAATAAAATATCATAATTAGATGTAAGAAACCACTTAAGGTAACACCAAGGTAACTAACAATAATGAAAAAGCATTACCCTGATTGGTGCAAAGCCTGCATGCCCTATCAGAACATTTAATTCTGCGTGGCTTCCTGAAAAAAAAAAAAAAACTCCAGTGCTCTATCGTAAGGGAAGTCATTGCTGAAGCGGGATAAACGGGATAATGCAATGAGGCCGGTTCCTCGCGTCAAGCTGCTGCTGTATGCATCAAAATTGGTTTATAGCCTGACTCAGGGATGTCCGTTTCCTGTAAGCTAAGAAGGCTATGATAAAGCTCATCACGAGCACGACGTAGGCTACCTTTTAAAATAAGGGGTCGGAAGGCGAATCGGGAAGGCTGCGTTATTTTTAATTAGCCTAACAGGCCTATTTGCAGTCCGGGTATATGCGCACTGGCAGGCCTGTGGACACACCTCTCTCTCTCTCTCTCTCTCTCTCTCTCTCTCTCTCTCTCTCTGTCTGTGTGGGTGTACGCACGCGCGAACGAGAAGAAAGAGCACCATGAATGAACGGAACAATACGCAACGGAATTTTTTTTTTTTTCAAAATCGTGAGTCTGAGGCCAAGTTTACATTAGACTGTATCTGTCTCGTTTTCTTCGTGGATGCACTGTCCCGTTTACCGGCGTTTTAATGTAAACGGAATCCGCCAGGGTCCACGTATTCAATCCAGATCGTGTCTGGTCTGGTGCTGTGTAAACATTGAGAATACGCGGATACGCTGTGCTGAGCTCTAGCTGGCATCGTCATTGGACAACGTCACTGTGACATCCACCTTCCTGATTCGCTGGCGTTGGTCGTGTGACGCGACTGCTGAAAAACGGCGCGGACTTCCGCCTTGTATCACCTTTCATTAAAGAGTATGAAAGTATGAAAATACTGCAAATACTGATGCAAATACTGCCCATTGTGTAGTTATGATTGTCTTTAGGCTTGCCATCCTTCCACTTGCAAGTGGTAAGTGACGCGCATGCCCAATATGCACTGGGATCACACACACAGCGGCTCAGTCCCGAATCACTGCTCGTGCGCTTCACTCGCGCGCTCTGTGAGCTGCGCAGGGCCGGAGTGCGCACCCTCCAGAGGGCACTCGCTGTTCAGGGCGGAGTGATTTGGAGCGCAGGATGCCTGCGGAGCCGAGCGTATCCGTGTATTGGCGTTGCTGTGTGCACGTGAATCGTTTTAAAAACGTTAATCTGATGATCTGCTGATACGGTCTAATGTAAACCCCACCTGATTGTGTGGCGGTAGGAATCCATTGTGTGGCGCTACACAATGGTCTATGTATGGGAAACCCTGCGAGAAGATAAACTTCATATCTTTGCACCACTGTGTAATATTTTTTGCTATATAGACACATCCACAAAAAATACGCAAGTTAATCAAAATAATTTTAATTTTGAACCGGTTTGCCATTTTGACAACTCGTGTTAAGTCAGCGGAAAAACATTTTGAGAGTTACGTCATCAGAGTAAATGTATTGGAAAATGTGTTACTCAGGTCCTGGATGTAGTTTGTCTGAAAAATATGAGTGATTACATTTCCCAGAAAAACACTTGACTAATTTATGTCAAGTGTTTCACTGGGAAATGTACCACTCATATTTTTCAGACAAACTACATCCAGGACCTGAGTATATATGAGTAAAGGTATTGGAAAATATGTTGAAGTTTAACTTGTATAGCGTCTTTCTTACACCCAAGGTCATTTCACAATTACCAAAAAAAAAGTCCACAAAAAAAAATGTCAGGATGCAATTCCAGTGGCATAGCTGCCCACAATCCCACCAAAAAGCGCATGAAGGTATGTCCTGCACTGCCTGCACAGTCGCCAGGCAATATTGCTCAGAACACTGCTCCATGGATCCACAAAGCGAGCACGGAAGCACCGCTGCACAGACCACTGGACAATCTCGATGTTAAAAAGAGCAAAAAGCCCACTGCAGTCTATAGTAGGGGTCGACCGATAATCGGCCTGGCCGATATATCGGGCCGATATTCTGCATTTTTAGGGTTATCGGTATCGGCCATAATTTCTACCGATATGCCGATAACATGCCTTTTTGCAGCCATTTCGTTCCTAACGCGACTGTCACTGCACGTCCTTTCCTGCACTCGCCTCTCTGAGTTCAAGAACACGGTCCCGCCTACCACAACATCTGATTTGTTTGGCACAAGAGATATAGCCAATTGACACGCGCAGCTAAACACTCCGAACTGTTTCATGGCGCCCGTATCAAGGTAAGGACACGCTGCTTTTCCTGCAATAAGTCATAAACACACAAGTTGCAAAAGCACAACATCATTATATGTTTACATTCTTCATCTACTACTCGTTAAAATTGTCCATTTGCATCTGTGTAGCCAGGCAAACTTAGCTTACGGAAGGAAGCACTTGAATTAGCCTACAACCAACTAGTCTCGCTGAAACAGCATAACGTAGGCTGCAGTCATTTTTAAATCCCCGTCTGGAAACGTTGTGAATGTGTCAGTAGTTCTACTCGAACAGTAGAATGACAGCCATTCAGAGAAGTGGTCAAGGCAACTTTATAAAGCGCTGTTTGAACATTTAAACAAGCCAGGTGTGACTAGTATTTATAATTCTTGCGCAAGTGATTCTCCTCGCTAATGCTTCTGATTCGGAAAGCGATATACTCTTAAAGGAGCAGCTGCTCCTAATAGGGAGTGATAACCTACTTTACTGTATGTTTGATTTTAC